>NW_023339729.1:4199694-4206555 GCF_004916995.1 Morone saxatilis
TTCATCTGCTGAAAGTGGAAAGTGAAAATCAGATTTTAAAGGAGCAGTGTTAAGAGTGTTTAATGGCATCTAGCAGGGAAGTTGCAGATTGCAACTAACTGAACACCGCTCGCGTCTGTATTTGATGACCTGGGAAATGAGAACAGGCTGCGAAGTGTGTGGGAGAAAATTCAGTGGCCGCGAAACTCGCAAAAACACAAGGGGCCCAATCTACAGCCTGTGTTTGTTTTGTCCGTTTACGGCTACTGTAGCAACACAACCATCCAACATGGCGCCTCCATGGAAGGCGACCCGTGGTGTCTGTAGATAAATACAGTTTTTTTGTAATACATTTACATGTGTGCTCCTATTATCCTATTATATTTCCCATAATGCAACCAATGACAACTCCGGTGTCACTCAGGCTTTCTGTCTCCTGGACGAAAAGAACAGTAAACTGACCTTTATGTGTAAAATTGTCACACATTTCCTTTTTTTCTTCTATATTGTTTATGCAAATGTTACAACCTTATTTGTCTTCATTAGAGGTTGGAGCTTTAAGAACTGATACATAATGGAAAGCAGTGAGTGACACCATATACACACCTCTCTCTCTTTAAGCGCTTCAAGAAGTTATAAAGTGGTGTGTCTTTCCGGGGGGAGAGTCTTCGGTTTCATCTACCCTCAAAAGTCTGTGACCATGGCAAGATGCCAAACCCACAAATACCATGCGTAAATGGAGACAGTGTAAACTATTTTCAGCTATAAGTAATCAATGCTGGTGTTGGAATCTGATAGTTACTATTTTGCTGATGCTTAAGACGAGCTGAACCTATATACAACCCGGATAATTTACACACCTGAAACACAAGACCTCTGCTGTTGTAAAAAAAATAAACAGGAGTCAATTGTAAAAAAAAAAAAAAAGAAAACTTACCTAACCAAGTAGTCTCCAGTATAATAATAACCCTAATCCTGTCCCAGAATTAAGAAACAAAACTAATATCAAAGTGGTTCATCCATTAACAATCAAATATAGAAGTACTTATATTTGCATGTACAGATTAGTTTTACTGAAACATTTGTTGATAGATTATCAATTTCAAACTCATGTTTTTTATACACGAGTGTTTTCATCCTCAGTTGCTGCACAAATATGTCTGGACTTATAAGCTTCTGTTTAGTTCTCAGCGTTAAATACACTCACATCCTAATTATGTAAGAGGTTTAGCAGCGATGGCGGTGGATGATAGCATTAAGGCGATTGTGTTTCAAAGGGCAGGCTAGTTGTGTTCGTACAGCTTACACCAAGGTCTGCCACCACACCAAACGTTAAACAGCAGATACATAAAAAAGGCCAAAAATGTTATTGTACAGTCAGATAATGTCTTGATGGAGAATTTGTGTACAGAGAATGTTATCTGTTAGGATTTCATGATAAAAAATAATAATACACCATTCATGCCCTCACCAGGAAAACAGGATGTGCTGTTAAATATCAAAGCTTTGGCTCAAATTTAATAAAGGTCAAGAAGGCATTGTGTTGTGTGTTGTCAGTGGTTCAGCAAAAGTGAATTTCACCATTAGCAAGCAAAAACAGAGTATCACAAAGTCGAGTGTACAGTGGGCTAAAACAGTATGGTTTATATACAGCACAGTATTCTTTCCTCACATCTTCATTCTCCTTTCCTTGTATTCCTTTTCCTTTTAAGACCTCCAATCTTAATAGTAGTTAGTAAAAGTATAGGTCCTCATGGGGTGCCTGGATAGCTCACCCCAATGTATGAGTCCTACAGTTGTCCTATCTATAAATATAAATAAAATAAAATTATTGATTATGTACTTATTCATGAACCATAAATGTATATTGCTTAATAAGAATAATTTAGAGAACAAAACTGTATGCAGATGATTGTATATTTTGTTAGTTTGATCAAGAGCATGTGTTCTGACAGTAATTTCTATGGCAAATAGTGATATGTTCAACCGGATCAACCATTTACGAGCAGATAATAGAAAATATTGTATGTTTTTGTATGGAAAAAAAAAATGGTATCGTATTACTTGAGAACATTTCAAATGGATGTGCAGTGTCCTCTAGTGGGCAATGGCTCTAGTTACAATGAATTGCAATGAAGGAGGTAGAAAAGGTTCATCAGACACTAAATGTCATTTTTCTCCACAGCAAAATGAGAACAAAAATGTATTCTATTTCTCCTTGCAGAGGGTTGTTGAGAGGCTTCATCTTGTTCACCATCATATCAAACCTGAGCATATATTCGTCAGTCAGCACTCAACTATTATTCAGTGATCATTTTAAATCCACCACCCCACTAGTGTCAAGGCCCTGTTTATGGAGGTGAAATAAATATGACTGAAATGTCTTGACAACTGTTGAATAATTGCCATGGAATGTGGTGCAGACATTTATCTTCTCCTCAGAGTGAATTGTAATAACTTAACTTTTCATCAGTCCGAAAGTTTACTTAATCTAATACTTCGGTCTGTGACCAAAAACCTGCAAAACTACTAACATCAGCTGCAGCTGTACTTCATTTTTAGTGCTAATTAGCAAACGTTAGTATGTTAACCTGCTAAACATTGGTATATTAGCATTGTTTTTGTGAGCACATTAGCTCACAGCAACACTGTGCCTATAGAGCATGGTTCACAATCTTCATTACAGATCATAAAAGGCAAAAAAAGATATAAAGTTAAATATGAAACTCCAAGACAGAATTTTATCTTTAATCCATGCAAGAGAAACAACAAATTAACAAACTTTTCTCTTAAAAACTTCTTTAATTAGACTATACAACAAAATGCTGTTGTTGTGGTGATTATGGTAATAAAAGTTATCTGCAGTCCATTAGGGCTTCACTGTAAAACCTGACCACACATCTTAATAAAAGAAGTAAGTTAACTTAAATGAATCCTACAAAAATGAATTGTTGAAGCAACTCAGTTGTTTTGAGTGCCCTTAAATTTGCACACAGTTCAAGTTCAAGTTTGTTCTTAGACTTATTTTCTTGACTTTATATCATTACAAAAATGTAAGCCTCACTGACCATGGTCAGTGCTATGCTGATGTATAGATTAGGATTTTAAAATTTTTGCTTTTATTTTAGTTTATTAATCATCATATGCCCAAGTAATCCAAATGTTTCTTAATGATCACCCAAAGTGTAAATATTTGATGTTGGTCACATAAAAAAGCACAGAAAATTACCATTGTGATAATGAATTAATAGTTTTCATTGTACGTCAGCTGTTTTGACAGGTAATGTAATAATTTTCTTTAGTAGAAGAAGTCTACTAGTCTACTTTAAACTTGGTGGTAACATTTGTATAAAGAAGATGCATTTAAGTTACTTTATTCATATAAATTTAGAAACAATTTACACAAGTTTGAGTTAATAAACTTAAGCCGTTTAAGGTAATTGGTTTCATAAAACAGTTAAAGTTGAGTTGAAGTAACTCATCAGGTCTATTTGTCACAGCTCGACAGCCAATGCACATTTTCAGTCATTTCAGTATCAATACCACAACACAGCCACCAGAGGGACTGCCACCAGCCTCATACAATGGATTCTTTAAATAATAATAATAATAAAAACACATGTTTACATGTATGAATGTTTGCAGAGTAGTTCTTAGATAATCTTAGATAACAGTCTGAACTATATAAGGCACAAAAAGCAGTTTTAAAATAAGCAGTTAACAGTCCTGCGGTCTATAGATTTGAATGTCTATAGATATTGCATACACTATGTAGAGTGCTGCAGTGGCATCAGAAACTGGCTGTCTGCTTACATTTTACCATTGAGCAATTATAGCTGACATTAGTGGTGCCATCTCGCCCACTGGGACACAGAAATATCCTGCAGGTGTGTAAGAGCAGAGAGCAGCATGAGAGCAGGAAGTGGTTTTCAGAGTATGACAAACCGATCTCAGCAGGAAGTGCAGCCGCGCTTTGACAGGAAACTGATCTTAACAGTCAACAGTCCATACAACCACAGGTAGCTCATAACAAGTGGATATTGTCACTCTTTTACTTATTTACTACCTTATTGTTCATGGTATTAATAATAGTCAGGTAGTTTTTTTAGATACATTCAATCATTGAGTAATTGGGTAGACTTTCATTAATAATAGAAGACAGAGGGGTGAATAAAGGATAGAACTGAAGTTGTATCCTTGTCCTTCAGATTCAATCATTTAAATGAGGTGTACGTGAAACCACATTTCTCACACTCATACTGCAACAGACTAAATGACTCAAGAACTGACAGACGAACAGGTTTCCTTCAAAGGGAAGTTACGGCTGATAACTACCTACAAAAGGCCTCTATCAAATGACACTGTGTGTGTGTGTGTGTAATGTGTGTACATTGCTTTAAGTTTAGGTACTATGCAAGTAAAAAAGGCGTGTGTTTAAGAGAACATCAGATATGTCAGAGATGAATCAGGTTCATTTGGAGGAAAAACTGGGGCATTCAAGAAGAACAGGAAGTGAGGAAGAAGGGAAGTATTAAGTGAAAACATAAAGTGCGGAAAAACATTGTGAGATTTTTATATGTATGTGAGCTACTCAGTGCCATTTTATGAGGAACCAAGCGGCCTGTGAGTGAGAGGAGTTTGAAGCTGCAGCAAAGCAACCACATTCAGAGCAGTTGTTGTTGCCGGATGACGTTTGGTAAGACAGGAAACGAGACATGCTGTGAGATAGAACCAGTGAAGACACAGACTACTCTACCATTTTAATCACTCCACAATAGCAGTAAATCAGGAGGAAAGCCGGCCAGGTCTCCTATGAAGGTATTTGAATTTGAATTTTGTTTGATGCATCTGTGAGAAGGGACACAAAACTTTTGAGGCAAGTCTGAAATGGGCACTGAGGAGAAAGATTTAGAGCCTGCAGCTCAGCAACCAATGGAGCAGGGATCACCAGAAAAGGAAAAGGAACCTGCCGTGGGCCAAACTTCGGAGACCACAGACCCCCTCAATACATACAAGTGGCATACCGGCTCCAAGGGAACGCTCAATGAGATGAAAGAAGAAGAAGGAGGGGCGGCTTCTTCCACTTCTACAATCGATAGGATTCAGAAGGCCTCCACCAACAAATGGAACAAGATGCAAAACTGGCGCAAGGCCCTGAGCGAGGACCCTGGAGACAGAAATCCACCAAGTGGGAAAGGTGGAGAGGGAGCCAAGCAAGATAAAGGTGTCGGAGGAACCAGAAAGAACCCCTTCAGAAGGGCCCTGTCTGAGCCTCCTGGGTCATTGCTTGCAGTCCTGGCCCCTTCCTCCAGTGCTGCCAGCCCAGCTCATGCAGCTACATCGTCAGCTGCTGCAGAGGCTTCAGGAGTCTCCTCTACAGACCCTTCACAGAAAGGAAGCGGAGGGGCACTCATAAAAAAGTACCTGAGGACTGTGTCCCAGAAGTTCAAAAGGCCCAAGCTGCAGAGTCGATGCAGCACCTCAAACTTACTGTCAGGTAATGTCATGTAATCTGAAAGTATACTCAAACTTTGTTAACTTTTTTATGTTTGAGATTAGCACAGTAGTTGTAATGATCAGTCGTATATTAAATTATGGTAAAATGTACTCAGCAACATTTTGTCTTCACGTAGCAAAATGGTTACCACATGTTGGCCAAAATGATTTCCTTTTACTGTATGTAGGATGATTTAGTGCCACAACAAATAGGTGGGGTATGTGTGACTTTCTTCACAATGACACATGATAAACAGTATTTCAGCATCTAGTGTCATATTAGACAAACTCAGTAAGAAAAACAGAAACAGAAAAGCTGGAAAAGTTACAATAAGACGACCTTAACGTTTTCAAGCAAAGGAGCAAAAGCTAAAGGACCTACACAGAAAAGTAATTACCTTTAAATTAGAGCTTGAAAAATAACTCTTGTAATTGTAATGTAATCTTTACTAGCAGAATATGTTTATTCAGTGGTTTTTCCTCGTAGGTTTAAGTGAAGGTGTGATCACACCTGAAGATGAATCGGAGCATTACAACAGATCTGTGTCAGTAGTAACCTCAACAAGTTACTTACCAGTTCTCTTGACTACAGCTATACTGACTTCAAGTAATAATATTTACTCCAACACACTAAAAAACACGCCAAAAAAAGTGTTAACTCTAATCCTAAAACTAAGACAAAACGAATGCCTGTTTTATTAAGTTATAAATAAAATAATTTGTTTATAGTGAAAATTCTTTTCTAAACTAATAGAGAGTGCTATTACAAGGGGACCTATTATGCTTTCCCTTATTTTTGGTCCTAATGTTTGTTTTTTTGGATGTCATATTAAATGTGGCCAAAGTTTCAAATAACGACGTAAATGTTTGTAAGTAAGTCATGTGAGCAAAAAGCTAAGGCTTCACTCTGCTCTTAATACCAGGTTCCCAAAATGTTTCTCCACTTTCTTTTTTTTTTATGGTAATCTGGTCCAGGCATAGCATGCCCACAAATTAAAGGAACGCACCCATCCACCTGCTCAGCCTGTCTTAAAGTCGAGATTAAATGAAAAATGTATTTTTTATGCTTTTTTTCTTTGTATTTTCGTGTCAAAATCCAATTATATTTCTTCCTGTTACACAAAATAGTACGTATGCTTACAAAAGTGTGAACCAACCACTTTCAACCAACAATATCGTAACATCCACCCATCAATCAACCTTCAACACAGAACAAAGATTCATTACTTAGCTAGCTAGCAACAGCATGCCTCCTAGTTAGCTCAGTTAGCAATGCAACTAGCTGTTCTGTTAGCTTAGCTGACTCTGCTTGGCAGCGTCTATTGTTTTTACAAATTAATTCTTGTCTCATTTGTGGTCCGATTAGTAGATTCATCATATTTAGTG
>NW_023339729.1:4206642-4217254 GCF_004916995.1 Morone saxatilis
GAACAGCTTGTTTTTGACAGAGGATGAACTGAGGAGCTGCATAAAAGACAGTATGAGACAAATAAGATTTTGTTTTAATCTGTCAATCATGCAAAGCTACTCTGAGTCACTGGATAAAAATATAGAGCTGGAAATCAGCTTAATAGGTGCCCTTTTAATCAGTACATAGAAACGACAAATTGGATGTCAAAATGAATAGTAAAAACATTGTTCTGTCAGTTGAAGCATGGAGGATGAAGCTTTAAAATAATATTTTTTTGTGATATTTGCTGAAATTTTTACTATATCCTGGCAGTAGTACATGAGGCATATTATCTGTGAATAACGCAGGTTCCTCTGGCTCCATCTAGTTCTCCTAATGGCATTTGTAAGAATCCACCTTGCCTGAACAAAAACAATCAATTAGAGCTGAGAAAGATAGTTGGTTCTCATTATTAGACACTCTGGGACCCTGGGAATGAGATTCAGTCGTTGCTCTGATTGGTCGCTTGCGTCTGGGCTAGGTGGATTCCTGTAAATGTAATTAGGAGCACTAGTAGGAGCCAGAGGAACCTGATTTATTCACAGATTATCTGTTTCATGTACTACTGTCAGGTTATTTTTTATAAACTTTACGTACTGCAGCTTTAAGCAAGCTGTAATCCCTGCCCAACCCTTTTCAGATGTATGGAAATGATTGTTGCTGCTCATATTTTTAGAAACCAAGTGTGTAGAAATCATCTGTTATAATCAATATATCAAATTATCTGGTTATTGTCTCACCTACTGAAAAAGACTTAAGCAGAATTTAGACCTTCTTCACCAGTACTGTACAGTACAGTAACTTTGAGGACAAAAAACAAAACCTTTCTTTCTTTTTCCAAAAAAGGTCAAAACTGAGAATTTAAATGAACCTGTAACTGAACAACAACAAACTAAAACCTATACTCTAGATTTGAAAACCACTCCCACAGGAAACTTCCGCTCTGCCGAGAAGGAACTTAAGGCTAAAAAAATACAGGCTTACTTTTAAGATTCTGAGAAGGACATGGCGAATGTAAATGTTCTTGAACCAGTTGCACTGTATTGTACTGAGGTGTGTGGCTCCTTATTACAAAGGAAGCAGAAATCTAACTAAAAATCAAATGTAATGTAATGTTAATGTGATGTTGTACAAAGAAAACATTACTTTAATTATAATAATAAGAACATTATATTAATTCAGGGTTGAATTAGGTCAATATTCTTTACTTTTAATTACCTATAAAATATTTATCAAAATCCATAGCCATATTAACAAAATATACCCTGCCTGTTGCCTTAGCCTACTGGCACTGAGGTAGTATATGTATATGGCTCTATATTTGAGACTAACAGATGTTTTATTGTTGCAATATCTTATTATCGATAGGATTAACTGTCGTATTAGTACTGTTATTAGCTTTTTGATCATAGCTTTAATTTTACTAATTTTAATAAGTTTTATTTAAATCTATACATTATTGTAGGCTACTTGTACAAAACACGTAAAACACCATGTCAGTTATGCTTATTAAAAAGGAGGATATAGAAACCTGAAGTACCATGCAAATACAAGTTGAAGGACGTGTACATAAAAAAAAACTACAGAGAAACCACAGGATGTGCGCAGCTCATCCTGGTGTGTCATGAAAATGGAAGATAGCATCAGTAGTTCTAGCAACTTCACAAATAGGAGTGGCCAAGCGCTATGGAAGATAAGTGATATCAAGCCATAATTAGCAAAAAATAAAAAACAAACAAACGTCAGCATGTGCCTGCAATTATGTCCCTGCAATATTAATTCAACTATAGAGTCGGTTCTATAGAGTCGGTTCTACAGAGTAGGAGCGATTATATTATTTGTTTTGCCAAATGTGTCTACAGTGTGTTTTTTGTGGTGTAGATAGCCCACTTGCAACAGTGTAAATTCTCTGTAAGCTGTGTGGTGATGAATATCAATGTGTGTGTATTTGTGTGTCTTATTGTGTGGCAGATGTGGGTGAACCGGCATCAGCTGTGTCCACCAGCTGTAGCCTCCCAAGACTACAATGGGCCCCTCCTCAGGAGGTCCCCTTATGGGACATTAGCAACTGTTCCCTTGAAGAAGGACAAATCCTCATTTCTCCAGAGGAAGAGGTACCAATACACACATAAAACACTAAAAAGAGAACAAACAGTTGAAAAACCTCAGAGTTGGTTTATTTTGAGTGACAAAATGTTGTATTTCTCAGCCAATTATCTGGACCCGAAACCGTGTCAGCAGTTGCCTGTCCAACCTCAGCATGCAGAACCTCGTGGATATCGACACAGGTTAATACACCCACCCACAAACACACACATATTTGTGTAAATTAAGCAAAATAAAGAAAAGACTGATGTATTTCAAAATGCATCAGTATAATCAGCATTAACAGCTACTGACATCACAGAATGATTCTGCAGACAGTCAATCGCACGCATAAACATTCAGCTATTTCCTCTGTGACTGTCAGATTACTTCCTCTACATTCTTTGGGGAAGATAACATCACGCCTGGGTGTTCTAGCCGTCCAATGACAGCTCATAGGGAGAGAGAGAGAGAGAGAGAGAGAGACGGCATAGTCAGTATCTGCTTCCATTCAATACTGGTGTAATTCGCAGAAGAAGCTGTGATGCTACACTGTAGAAGTGACTGATCCTGTATTGATTTTGGCTGGTTGCCTCGGTGTCACCATCAATGAAGAGAGAAGGGCAAATATTAAAAGGGACAGAGATCCAAGTAACAAGATTGTGGCATACCTCTGGATTAAATGATGGGATTTCGACGCTGGTTTGTTTGTGGTGGGGCTTTGGGTAAGCAAAAAAGAATCTGGCAGTACTCCACATTGTAAACTTCTAAATTCACATCTTTGATTTTAAAAATATCTTTCCTTTTCTTTAAAACTGAAGGGTCAAAAATTACACTGAAGAGATAAATTAGGGGAAATCATGTCAGAATGTGATTTTTTAATTATATCCTTTGCAAAGCTTTAAACGGGTTTCAATAATAAGAATGGCTGCTAGTGAAGAATACACACTAAAAACCACATCCTGAAAGCAAGTATTTCCTAATATCACAGCCCTAACTAATGTTTTCAGTGTTCAGTCTGTCATCTGTGGAGGTGCAGAAATGAGTGCTTTGGAGCAGTGACGAGACTGAATATAAATATACATATATTATAATAATTATAATTTTGACCACAAATCCTAAATGGAAAGAAATCATATTTCTATGTATAGAATTGTCGTGTGTTACAATTTTGAAAAACACTGTTGATATCAAAGTGTCACTTTTTCCTGATACTAGAATGTAGCCCTGACCACACAGGCCTGCCGGGTGGTCCTCGACCAAAGAACCAAGATGGTGGTGTGAGGGTGAATATTTTACACACCACAGATAACAATCTTTCCCTGCATTTCCTGTTGATATAATACATAATTGCCCTCATACGCCATGCTTGCCTTCTTCACCCTTAGGCACTGATCAAGCGACGTTTCGAGAACAAGGCCAAGAGGAATAGCAATATCCAACTTAATGCAGGACTAAAAGGAAACAGGTAAAGTTTTAACGCGATGTCTGTGCTTGCAAAAACAGTGAAGTCCATAAGTATTTGGACATTCAAACATTTTTGTTGTGCTCCAAAACATCAGATTTTAAGTGAAACAACATATGAAAATGAGGTTTAAGTGCAGCCATAAAGTTTTAATTTATGGTTGTTTACGACAATGTTGGGTTAACAAGAAAATAACACTCATTGTCTTCCTGCACTGTTCAAAACTTGGGTGGGGCTGTATAACAAAAGTCTTTATTGAACTTACCACAATGACAAGGGGAATAAAAGAATCAATACATATATCACACGTATATAGAGTACCTTCATAGTGGTTGCAGTCTGTGAAGGTTTTACAGAGTGCTAGTCTCCCATGAGCATAACAATGAGTAGTAAAAAGGTTAAAGCTAATTTTATTAACCTTGAATCATTGTATTTGATTTATTAGATGAATTACTATTTCTATAATTTCAAGTGACTGACTTTTTCTACTCTGTTTATTTCTAAGGCACTATGGTTCCCGGGAGTCTGTGTCAATTCCAGTCAGTGTAGTGGGCAGTCTAGATCTGAGTGCGGACACCAGCACTGTCATAAGGCCGGTCCACAGCTCCATTTTGGGGGAGAAGTACTGCTTTGAGGTACACTTTGACATGTGCATTCTATGACGCTACCCCAGACTCCTCAAGGAGCATCATACATTGTCCTTCATTGTGGCCAAAAAACAAGAAACTTCCTTTCCCAGTGAGGCTAACATGATTCTGTTGGTTTCAATGTTCTTATAGGTGATAAACTCTGAGAACACCCATTGCTTTGGCTGCTCCTCAGCTGCCGAACGTGACCGCTGGATTGAAGACCTGAGACGGGTTGCCCAGCCCAATAAGGTAAACCATTAGTCATTTGTTAAAAAAGAAATATGTCACGTAAAATCAAATGGCCAACAACAGATGAGCTAACTGCCTCGTTGTTCACAGGATAACATCGAGCGCACTGAGAACTCCCTGAGTCTGTGGGTAAATGAAGCTAAGGATCTGCCACCTAAACGGTGTTATTACTGCGAGATACACCTGGATGGAACTCTGTTTGCCCGCACTAGCAGCCGAGCAGTCGGCAAGCCGTCGAACCGCTCCAGCCTGGCAGGGGACAACTCTACTGGGTCTTCAGGAGGCCAAGGGGCCAGTGGAGGTGTAGTCGGAGGGTGTCAGTTATTCTGGGGTGAATTGTTTGAGCTAGACAACCTTCCCTGCGTCTCCCAAATCACCCTGCACATCTTCCGCGAAGAGGACCCAAAGAAAAAGCGTCACTCCCGAGACGAGTCCAGCCTGCACCCACTGGGCAGCGTGGCCATATCTTTAGCTGAGATCCGAGGGAGGACCTATCAGGAGAAGTGGTATCCCATCATTCCATACAAGGCATCAGGCACAGCAGGGAACAAAGAACTGCTGGGCCCACAGGCTTCACTCCGCATCAAGGCCCGTTTCCAGAATTTGCAAGTGCTTCCCATGGAGAAATACAAAGAGTTTGCTGAATATGTGACAGTGGATTACGTGGAAATGTGCCAAAACCTGGAGCCACTTCTGAATGTGAAGGAGAAGGAAGAGCTGGCAGGAGCTCTGGTCCACGTACTTCAGAGCATTGGCAAAGCTAAGGTTCTTACAGAAAATGCATATAACTGATAAAAATTATTATTCATATTTTTAAAATCCCACAATGAGGAAAATACAACTAAAACAATTTGATTTAAAAATAACACAACAAAAAGCAATAACCAGATATATGTTTTCTTAATTGAATTTGTGTGCTTCAGGAGTTCCTCATTGACTTGGGCAGTGCAGAGGTGGAGCGTCTTGGAGAGAAGGAGGCACTGATCTTCAGAGAGAACACACTGGCCACTAAAGCCATAGATGATTATATGAAGCTGGTTGGCCAGAAGTACCTCATTGACACACTGGGTAGGGCAGTTCAGTGATAAAGGTGGCTTCTTGTAATTAGTATTGGTTGACGCTTTGTTTTCACTGAACTCTGTGCTTTCTTTTTCACTGCAGGGGACTTCATCACCCGTCTCTATGCCTCGGTGGAGAACTGTGAAGTTGACCCTCGTAAATGCACTGCGTCTGAACTACCAAACAACCAGAAGCACTTGATGGAAACCTGTGAGGAGGTTGTGCAAAAGATTATTAAGATCCATGGGTGAGAAAACAAGGTCATCATAGAAAAATACATGAAATAACAAATATTTAATGCTTAGGCCTTTAGTAGTATTCAAGCTGATTAAAAAGTCGCATTTACAAATTTTACATGTTTTTCACCTTCAGACCCTTTCCTGAGGAGTTAAACAAGATTTTCTCCAGTTGGACGGAGCTGTGTGAAGACCAGGGCAGACCAGAGATTGGCCAGCGTCTCATCTCTGCTTCCCTCTTCCTTCGCTTCTTATGTCCTGCTATCCTCAGTCCTTCTCTTTTTGGTCTGACACAGCCTTATCCAGAGCCAAACACCCTGCGTACCCTCACCTTAACAGCCAAAGTCATCCAGAATCTGGCCAATTTCACCCTGTGAGTGACCTCTCATCTGCTTAGGAAAAACAAAATATATCACTTTTGCATTTATACCTGAGCAAAACATCTGCTGACACACTGAAGACGTGTATTCTAGAAATCAGAATTAAGACATTTTAATTATTTACTTGAAGTGACTGAAATCTTTTATTCTGATCCAGGTTTGGAGAGAAGGAGGAGTACATGCTCTTTATGAACGAATTCCTGCAACAGCACTGGGATGGTATGAGGGGCTTCCTACAAACAGTATCCAATTTAGACACCGAAATCCCAATGACTTCCTTCGATGGTTATGTGGACCTGCCTCTGCGCTTGGCTGTGCTGCATGGCCTACTGGTAGACATCATCTATCAGAGGAACCAGGTATGAAAGCAAACCAGTGAAATCCAGTTTGGTAGACCACATCAGAAGGCAAAGTTTTATATCTGTTCTAAACAGCCAAACTCGATTGTGGGGTGAAAAGACGGCCGTCATAAATAGAGGCAAGGTGCAGTTATTATTTAAAGGTGGGGATAACGACTAACATTTTCAGATAGTCTATCCTTGAAGGCCTCCATAGAGTTACACTCTGTTGTAAACGTGTCTCATCTCGGCACACCTGGCTAATCCCTGTGAGTGTGAATGTTGTAAGCTTTGGAAAGTTACAGAAAGTGTCAGAGGCAAAATATGTCTGTATATTTATGTAATTTGGATATGGAGCTAGTTTTGGATGTTTGCATGTAGACGTTTTCATTTCAAGCTCAGGCACAGCTGACTACATTGTGACTGGCGTTTGCATGTACAGCTTAATGGAATTTTTCTTATTCATGGAAGGTTTCAAGGTTTTCAAGGTTTCAACTGCATGATTGAAGAGTATACTAAATGGGACCTAACATGCAGCTTGTTTCTTCTTTAGGAAACAATTGACAAGCTGGACCCTCTGCCTTCAATTCTGAATCAGATAACAGAGTCGCTGGGCCCTGAAGCACCTCGGATCATGGTTAGCAGGTATGGTTTATATCTTAGTTGACTTGTCAGCAACTTGTGATATATTACAAACTTGAACATGGTGGTGTTTCATGTTACTTAACCAAGCGCTTTCTTGCAGCCAAATGGGACAAGCCCGGCCAGCATACATTCCTCCTAAAGACTTGGGCAAGTACAGCCCTCACCAATCATCCCTCCAGCAGCTTCCCGTAGACTCCAAAGGCCTACGAGACACGTATGATATTTGTATTTCTGTTACTGGGCTAAGTTTTTAGATGTCATTTATAAAAATGTTATGTATGACATGAATACATTCATTTATTCATTTAACAGGGATGTCAAGCCTCGCAGGAGTATGAGAGAGAGGAAGCCAGTAGCCCGAACTCAGAGTGCTCCACACAGACGTCCTGGTCATGCAAAACATGCCTTGAAGAGGCAAATAAGTTCCGAAACTCTGCCAACAGCTGACCATGAACAGGAGATGGAGACCAACGAGCCACTTATCTCGTCACCAAAAACTGTGAGTACAAAGAGCAGCTGTGAGCCAAGCTCGGCTACTTTGGCTACTGGCCTCAGCACATCATCTGCTGATGCCACTGCAATAAATATTTCACCTGTTTTTAGTAGACTGTCTTGTAATATTGCACTTTTTTGCAATATATAAACAAAATTTTTGACATGTATGTTAACACAGAGATAGTATGACTTTGTGTGGTTAATTAGAAGGAATCATGTATACATACTATACATCTTGTTTCAGAGCACCACAATCAAACGTCCACCTGCACCAGTTCCCTGGATCAAGCCTGACTGCCCCAACAGGGAGCCAAGTGAGATAAAGACTGAGAATGAGCAGTTCAGCTTACTGGATAGGGTATGTCAAACCTCCTACCCATTGAAGTGGCATAAATCTGTCCGTATATGGTATGACTTAATTATTAAATTTCATAAAATGTCAATTTGTAATTCACATACCAGCATGTTCAAGAGCTATCAGAGCTTCGTCTGGGAATAGAGCAGGTGACAGAGCGTGAGCTGGACATGGCAAAGCGCCTGGAGGACTTCATTATCCAAAGCCAGGACCAGAATGCAGTGCTGCAGGCTGAGGTGCAAGAGCTCCAGAATCTGCTGGCTTTGCGAGAAGAACAGCTCGCCAGTGCCACCTTCAGGTAAGATAGTAGAGTTACACAGTAATGTGCATGTTCTATTCATCAGCAAGTGTATTCAGTTTCCAAACCAAATATATTTAATTTTGCCTGCGTTTGTGTGTTTTTTAATGAATATCTATATTCAGTCTGCAAAGTCTGTGTATTGCACACTTTATAACTTTAATTGATCTCATAAAGATTAATGACACTGTTGATGCTTCATTTGGATTGGGTGTAGAAAGCAGTAGGCTAGGCGGTGTTCTAATAATTGTTATTACTAATTATCAGTAAATGATTTATTTTTTATAAAAAAATTTAATGAGGTGTTCTACTCTTGTTTATATATGTGTCTCTCCTTCTGTGTCTGTCACAGGCTGGGTGTGATTGAGGAGGAGAGGGAGGAAGATGAGAGGAAGCTAAGTGTTGCCATTGCAGCAGCTGAGCGAATGAACGTACTGGTAAGAGAGACAGAAAAAAGCCAATTATAAAGCTTTGTTTAAAGAATAGTTCACTTTATATATCTGTCTGGCTAGAACCAACAAACACTGAACATGCTGGTGTATTTCATTGTTGTACACAGGCTAACTTGTAACTATTACAAAATTTTGCAATGCATTTAATTTCAAGTGTTTTGTAGCTGAATGTTTGCACTGTGTGTCCCGTGCAACGTTTGTGCAGTAGTGAGAGATGTTTTCTATGTTAACAGGAGGAGCAGTTTGCAGAACTGCTGAAGGACCTTAACCAGTTTAAAGAGGCCTACATAAGTGGCCAAAACAACATACAGCATCCCGAAAAGCCACACATCAACAGCAACTGAACCCTGATAGTAAAAAGTTTTAAAGTTGCAGCATCACAATTTTGTGTAAATACATATATACGTGTGAAAACCACGGACTGAAGACACAATTATGGTTTCCTGATCAGGTGTACACTTATTTTATGAACATATTCAGACTGGATGTGAGTGGGTAAAATCCAGCTGTGAACATGAAACCTACAGGATTTATCTGCATTTCAGCTTTTACTGTATCTCAGTTACAGATGTGTTTGACTTGTAAACATTTCTAATAAATAAAAGAACTACAATCTAAAGTGTTTCTGCAATCTGTTGTGTGTGACTGTAAGTGATGGAACAAGTACAAGCCTATAGCAAGTTTACTTAAGTATAGTTTTACTTAAATTGAGAATGTTGCTGCTTTATACTTCTACTCCACTACATTTCAGAGGGAAATGTATCCACTACATCTTATTGGAAGCTACAATTTCTTTGTAGATTAAGATTTTACATATAAACACATGATCAATCAACTTATATTCACTAAATGACACTATCCAGCAGTCTATGTGGCAACCTAAGTAGTTAAAATGAACTACCTCCATCATCAACAAAGATCCTGCCAATTAATTTGATATCCCCATTAATTTCTTTTTTCGATTTCCAAAAACAATAAAAGATTTTAGTTTTCTTAATATCGAGAGATAGTTTATCAACATCAAGCCAAGTTTTGAGAATTTCCAGCTCCCTTTCAATAGCATACAAAAGTTTGTCCAATTTTTTCCCAGAGCAAAATTAATTTGTAGCTTCAGCAAAAATGACAAATTTTAACAATTCAGTAACATTGCAAAGATCATTAATATAAAGTAGAAAACGTTTTAAACCAATAACCAATCTCAAAGGTACCCCATATGTTACCATCCTAAATCCTGACAGCGTCATTCATTTGCACACATTGCTGTGTATTTTCCAAATAGCTTTTCAGCCAAGAGTTACCTCTTATCCCATATATTTTTTCTCTATAACTGGAAATGATCTATAGCAGGGGTCCCCTAACTTTTTCATTAAGGACAACCATAATAGATTACTATTAGACTAACCCAATTTGAGAGGATTTTGTCTGAAGGAATCTACTCTGACAAATTGTTAAAAGGTTTGAAGATAATAAAGTCTTCATACTCAATCAATCATTAAACTAGGACCACTATAAATGATCAAAAACAGTCAACCATATATGTCTACTATCAGAATCAATGTTATCGTTTTGTGGAGTTATAAGTCCACTTTTTTTTTATACTAAATTTCATAGTTTTGACTCATTAAGTCACAAATGGATTTATTATCTCATAAGTTCAACAAGCCACGAGTGATATCTTTAATCTTATTTAGTCATTCCTGACATTTCATCTATTTTTTTTTTACTTGACGGTAAAGGGCTTCCGTACAGAGGACTGCTCACTGCTCCTCGGTTTGTTATCTGCTGCTTACGACTGAGTGTGTGACAGGACAGGAAGGGAGGGAGCAAGGAAAGAAGGAGAGCGGGAGAGAGGGAGGGACCATGACTCGTCACACTCTTGACCCGTGAACCAGAGCCGTCAACAC
>NW_023339729.1:4217262-4217891 GCF_004916995.1 Morone saxatilis
ACGTTTTCCAGGTGAGTTCTCCTGCATTTACTGTGTGGGCTACTCAAGGTATTGTAATGATTTCATGTAAATATATAACAACGTTTTACTCTGAATTGCCTATTCGTGTTTTCAAAATGTGTGAACGTAGCTTTTAATATTAACGTAGACCTCGGCGTCGCGTTTGATGTTCAAACCGCGTTAAGTTACGTTCGTCTTCGTTTTGCGCTGATAATTTAATTTAACACTACTATGTTGCTAACAAAGTGCGCCTAGAAGGAAACCTTTGACACTGAGAATAAATGTTGAATTGTCGAGTCGAGCAGCTCTTTAGTTTCGTTTTCATGCGCTTGACAAGTTAAGTTTCGTTTCTCCCTCGCAGCCTCACTCGACCTCCCATCATGGCCGACGTCGACGAGAGTCAGTTTTCTCTCATGAGTCTGGAGGATGAGCTGACCTGCAGCATCTGTCTGAGTCCCTTTAACTGTCCGGTGACCATCCCCTGCGGACACAACTTCTGCCAGGACTGCCTCCTCGAAACCTGGAAGGACTCGTACAGCTGCCCTCAGTGTCGGACCCTCTTCGCCACCAAGCCGGAGCTGAAGAAAAACACGGTCCTCAGCACCGTCGTGGAGACCTTCAACTCCAGG
>NW_023339729.1:4217943-4218232 GCF_004916995.1 Morone saxatilis
TGTGATACGTGCATGGAGGCAGAAGCAGCGCAGACCTGTCTCACCTGTATGGCGTCTTTCTGTGAGGAGCACCTGCGTCCTCACCGGGAAAATCCAAAGTTTAGTGTCCACCAGCTGACCGAGCTTGTGGGAGACCTGTCGGAGCGGATCTGCCAGGACCACCACAAGCTGATGGAGTTCTTCTGCAGCCAACATGGCCGTCCAATCTGCAGCTTCTGCCTCCAGCAAGCCCACAAAGGCTGCTCCTTCATGACCCCTGAGGAGCAGAGGAGCCTGAAGGAGGTGTGTG
>NW_023339729.1:4218332-4227166 GCF_004916995.1 Morone saxatilis
AGAGGAGCCTGAAGGAGGTGTGTGTCTGTCAGTATTCACTGAGAAGTTTAAAGAGATGGTTCAAAACCACTTAGGCTACTTCTAGGGGTAGGTTAGGTGTAATTTACTCAGGTTTTGACATAGGCCATTCACCTCTTGGAATTCTGGACCCCCCCCTCCCGAATTTGTTTGTTGTACTCACAGGAGTGAAAAACATTAACTTGACCTCTAGAAACAGAGTGTCTGTGACTCTACGTAATCTGCAGTTTCCATATAGGGACTATTTGTTTGGTAGAAAGTAGTTCCAAACTGGTTTTTTTTGCCTTCCTTGTTCCATATTTGACTGTGTGTAATGGTCCATGATTCGCTGTGAGCTGTGTCTGTATTAACCAAATGTGTCATATTTCTCTGTTTGTAGTTCGACCTGAGGGGGAAGTTGGGTTTGCTGATTGGGAAGATTACAAAGAATGAGGACATCCTCTCTCAAATGAGGGACATGGAGAACAAGCTAAAGGTAATTCTACTTATTACTTACTTTTACTTGTGAAAGAAGCTTAATTTTTAAACAACAATAAGGGATCTGTGTTCATTTGCAGTCCATTACAATTAGTTTTTGTATTGTAAAAAGTTATTTTGTGCTGCATTAACCTGTCTTGTTTAATCATGATCCTCCCGTAGGACTCCGCGACCAACAGGATGAGAGCTTTGACAGCTGACTATCAGCAGATGCGGGATATGTTGGCCCGAGAGGAGCGTGACGCTCACAGTGCAGTGGAACATGAGCTGGAGACTGGTCAGACCAAACTCAGGGGTCTCATGAAGAAGTTCACTGACAACATTGATGGTATGAGCAAAGCTAAAGAGGATATCCACCGCCTGCTGAGTCAGTCCCAAACTCTGGCCTTCCTACAGGTGAGATAGCTGTCATCATCTGCAGTAGCTGCAAACTGATCTGAATAATTTAGGTAAATGTAAGGAAAGCAAAAACTGCCTAGTTGGCCCTGACCATACATTCAAATATAAAGCAATGCTTTAAAAAGGCTTAGCAATATGTTATTTGATGCTCTGAACAGGTATGGAATTATTCTTGACAGTTGTTGCTGAGATCCTTATTTTTGCCTGCCTCTAACATAGGATGTAGCCACACACACGTACAGTACATACAGTATGTTGACACCAAACTAAAGGATTTCCCAGAATTTTCACTGGAGGGAAATATATTCATCTAGATATCTATTTTTACATGTCTGTCTTAATACAATACTCATGATGGGCATGAGTATTGTCCTCCTGTTCATACTGGCTGTGAAGAGATCCCTTCTTATAGTGAGTTCAGTGTAAGTGATGGAGGACTTTTACAGTAAGACTTAAGATAACCTGAGCCAGTAAATGATGGGAGTGAAAAGGGTTAAGCTGCACTTAATGTCTTAATGCCAGACTATCTTTTAAACTGGCTGCATACATGAATCAGCCAAAAATGTGTTAAGTTCAACCCAAGCCTGATGTGAATATTAGGAAACTCATTTTCTAATCTTCAAATTCTTCAAAATCAAAGAAGACAACATTGTATCCCTCCCTCACAGGCTTCACTTGACCTGCCCCCAGCCACAAACTTTGACCCTCACACCCCTCGAATCAGCCTGGACTCCAAGAAGGTGATGGCAACACAGGCCTTTGCTGCTTCCCTGAAGGAGTTTTTGACAGAGATCCTTAAACAGCCTGTTCAGTCCAGACTGCCACTGCTTAAACCAGGTGATTGTGGAATACACTGGATATTAAATCAAATGTTGACTTTATCGATTCTTTCCCTTGTGCAATCGTTGTATCTGAGATCTTCATTGGAGCTTTGTGTGTGTGTGGGTGTGTGTGAGAGAATCATTGAATAAAAGGCTTATTGTAAAGCACTATCCTAATGAAGTACATTTACCATTAACAGAACAAAAAGCACTTCCTGTCTCGGGAAGTACTGGACCTCAGGCACAATCTGGTATGTTCATCTCTATCGTATATGTCAATATGTGTGTGTGGTCTACATACTGAATCTCTAAAGATACATGCATACATACATTTCTGTCAGACACATATGTGCTTTGATAGCATTTTGTAACACAGGACTCTTTCCAATGTGATTAAATCAAAATGTCTTCTCATTTTACTTTCCCTGTTTCAGAACTACCAAAAGAGTCTCAAAAGCAGAAAAAACTGCCCAGGTCCCACAGTCCAGGTCGTCCACCCATCCAGCCATACTTCCCTGTACCTGTTTATATCCCACATGGAGGCTGGAATCCATCCCATTATCCACAGGGTAGGACAGACAGACAATCACAATGTGATACTGATCATGACAATATGATTAACAAATAACAAACAAACGGTGTAACAGACAGCTATGTGACTCTCAGACACAACAATGGGCTGACAGCAACATAGACTACACCAATTTTCACTGTGATTGTATCGTTTTTGTATGGAGCCAAAGGGTGGGAGACATGTGGGAGGCAACATATACAGTAAATGGGTGGGGTAAATAAAAAAAAAAAAAAACCTTTAAGTTCCACAGATAAACTTTTATGTTCTCTCGCAAAAAATTAGCTGTCTCCCGAGAAATACTCTGAGGGCTAAAAGCACTTCCCAGTATTTGTACCAGGCTGAAAATGTGTATTTCCGCTAAAAAGTGGCATTTTAATATGGGGGCCTTATGGAGATTTATTTATTTTTGCAGCCAGCCTCAACTGACCATTTGGCTCTCCTTGCTCTGAGTGCGTACCGGCCCCACTCACTGAACCCACTCACTGAACTGAAACACGGCTGTAGGTTCAGTTCAGCTCGCTCAGTGAACTGAGAACAGTCGTTCATGTGGGATAAACTCGGATACAGTTTCAGTACAGCCAACTGAAAACTCAAGTCTTACTCTATTATGTACAGCATGTATGTTTTCACGACACCTAATTATTAAATAAAATATTTTACGGATGAGTCCTACAGCAGTAACGGCAGCTGGCCGTCTGTCTGCAACCTTTTATTTCACAAAGCTCTCACCAACCCAAAACACTGCCATTATTGCAAGTGGTGGGTCGGCTCATGTGGGAACTGGTGGAAACTAAAATATCCCTTAAAATGGTTATGTGGTATTGGGTTAATTTTTCATGGATTAAAAGACTTTTGTAATCACAGTATCTGGCATGTCCTCGGCAGAAACAGCAGCTTCTGCCTCAGGATTTACACCTTTGAGCCCTGGAACTTCCGGTAACGCTATCTGTCCACATGTGCTTGATACGTGTTGGAAAAAACAACAAAAACGGACTTTTATATTTTTCTGCCTGTTCAGAGCTGCAGTGGGCTTCAGGCCATCCCCCACTCCCCAGGCCCAACAGTCCAGGTTCTCAATCCAAAGCAGCTCCAAAGAAGAGACCAAGTAAGAAAACTGTCCATTTTTGAATAGACTAATAGGTAACGTAACACTCAGGTGGCAGATTATTAGACACAGCTGACTAATGCAGTAAATCCTCCATGAAGGTTCTAATGTTCCATTGTTGAGAGAGGTGTTGATTCAACTTAATGGTCATTTTGGAGGCTGTAGTGTTTGTGTTGTTGAATTGTGTTGTGTTACATACGACGTGTGTATAATATTTTGTCCGCCCCATTTATATTAACGAGGGAAGAACTCTAGCTGCAGTTAACGATTGCAGTTACTTACTAAATTACACTTCACTGCACTTACTAAACAAACATATTGCGTTTTTTTCTTTAGAACAGAAAAAAGCTCCCCTATCCACTGAAGAAAATATGGGAAATAAGAGTCAAGCCTGTTCAATTGAAAACCTGCTGGATCTCAGTGGAAAAGACCTATCCAGAGGCCGTACTCCTGCAGCCGAATCCAAAATGAAACCAGGTAGACACTATCCACTGTCCACAAAAATCCACAAAAAAACCACTGATTTAGCAGTGCAACATTGTCGGACACACTGTGGAGAGTACAAATATATTAAAATTATTTTTTTTATTTATGGTTACCTTTTTGTACAACCTTTCTTTTGTTATCCATGTGCCTGATAACAAATGACTTTCTTCTTTTGTTTTAGAAACTCTGGGGGACATTCCCCCAGACATAACGTCTGCTGAAAAAAGAAGCGAACTTCTGAAATGTAAGTGTATGCATGTCGAAGGCATCTTCTCCTCATATGTTAATATATTATTATATGTTATTGGAATGCTCATTTTTTCTTTCCCTACCAGTTGCAACAGTGCTCACATTGGATCGAAAGACGGCCCACAAACGCATCGCACTGAGTGAGGGCTTCACAAAGGCCTCTGTGTCAGATGAACACACAGACTACCCTGACTGCCCTGAACGCTTCGCTGTCTGCTCCCAGGTCCTCGCCTCCAAGGGTTTCTCTAGAGGGCGCCACTACTGGGAAGTCAAACTAAGCAGCAACAACTTCATTGGTATAGGCTTGGCTTACAGCTGCATTGACCGCAAAGGTCCCACCAGTCGACTGGGCCGCAATGCCCAGTCCTGGTGTGTCGAGTGGTTTAACGTCAAGCTGTCAGCTTGGCATAACAGCAGTGAGACCGTGCTGGCCAATCCCAATTCAAAGCGTGTAGGTGTGCTGCTGGATTGCGAGGAGGGCACTGCAACGTTCTATAACGTGGCAGACAGGGCATATCCCTTCCATTCCTTTGTGTTTCCCTTTTCTGAAGCAGTGTATCCAGCTTTCTGGATTTTCTCAAGTGGCTCGTCCATTACTTTGTGCAAGATGCAGGCCTGAGGAGCATATGCACACATATACAGTCAGCTGATCTAATTACTGTCATTAATAATGGGAAAGAAAACTGCTAATTGTATTTAGAAAGCCAGTCTTGAATTTATTTAAAAATATAATATAATATATAACCCAACATTGGTTAAAATAATTTTCACATCAGGAGGCTGACTTGTTATTACCCCCCCCAGCTTTTGTTTACATGTTGTCTTTGTTTAAAGCACTATTCGTGATTACTGCTAAGTACCCTTCTGTTGGGTCTGCTTTGTACCAAGAAAATGAGAATAGATGGTGGTGGTTATTCAGCCCTACCTGAGAATATTGATACACAGACAGCTTGAAGTTTTACAACTAAAAGAGAGGTTAGAAGATTAAGGCACGTCATAGCTAATCTCCTTAGCTGTTAGCTATGCTAGCTGTGATTTACAGCTGCTGAATTTGTGGTTATGTGACCACAAATATTACGCTGGCTTCTGAAAACACAGGAAAAGTAATAATTCTTGTGTTTTCAAGTCTACAGTCTGCATCCTAAGACTGTGACGCACTGAATCACTTCATGGGGAGTGTGTTTGAAGCTATATT
Organism: Morone saxatilis; assembly: GCF_004916995.1. Taxonomy (NCBI): domain Eukaryota; kingdom Metazoa; phylum Chordata; class Actinopteri; family Moronidae; genus Morone; species Morone saxatilis. The sequence continues at coordinate 4,223,657 of NW_023339729.1, forward strand.
ATATCTTACATGCAGAAGGAATAAAAAAAGAAAGCTGGAAGAAGTGGAAGCTGGGTTTCCTTATGTTGGTTTCAATTCTGAGAAATTTCATCTACTTTCTTCTTTTCTATAATTATAACACACGTAACACACACTGTGCACTGACGGTATGGCATGTGTGTGCTAATGTGTCTCCTGCATTGTAACTGCAGATTACTTATAATGCGCTGTCGACTGGTTGTGAATGCGACCGGATGAAGAAGTGAATTAATCTCTTCACTGTCCAGCATATGTCAGTACAGTGTTTTCATCTGAAGACTGCATTTGAAAAATGCATCTTTTGGTGTGTGCTGGAGTATAGCTGTTATAGGGCGGGGCGATATGACAAACATCAGGATTTTTTTCCCCATATCAGTCGATATCACTATGTCATGATATGAATAATTTCTGGAGACATTAAATATTCCTTTAAAATGAATAATCTCAAAAAAATGAAAACGACAAACATTTTATGGGCTGTAAATTCAAAGTCCAGCATGTAACAGCCTAGTCACTGTTGGGTTGTCATTTCTTTGCTGACACACTCACTGAAGATTCCTCTTGCCTATCCTACTTTTGATACCAAAACAATAGCATGCTAACTCAACCTCATTAAAATGTACACTCCTAGAAGATACCATGTGATTAGCTGGAAATAGATTTGTATCTGTGATGTGATTGGCTGCTCTGTCTGTAGGGTATGCTGCTTGTATTTAGTATTTTTAGGGAGATGAATTAATCTATTGTTTGTATCGCCCAGCCCTATCTGGTCACTTCCTCAACTCTGACTCAGCTGATGAGAACAGAAGCCACATAGACTCTGTTCTTATCAAGTTCTGCTTTTTCTTTGGATTATTGCTACAGCAAGGAAATACTGGGGGAGAGGGAACGGGATGAACTGCAGCAATAGTGCTTGGCTATGTTTGAACCTGGGATGTCATGCTTGCATGGCACGCCCCATAGAAATGCAGTGCTATACTATTTTATATCTATGGTAGGCACATTAAACCAACAAGCCATCAGAATGCTCTGTTGGCTTTTGATAAGGTTGTAAGGTAGTAAGATGTATATTAGTTTCACAGGGGTAAATTATTGTTTAATACAAAGTTTACTCCGGTCTGTAAGATGTTTGCTGAAGCACCCTGATGACATACAGTGGCTCATCTCCTGATGGGGCACCACTGGAGTCTATCAGCGGCTGGTCAGTGTGCCTACTGATCATTTTCATTCAGACATTCCAAGCTCATTTTGCAGGTGCTAAAAGCTAAAAAAGCTAAAAGCTGAGAAACTGTATGAGTGTCGAGCAGCAGAGATCTGTCTACACAACATACAGCACCGTAACAGTGAGCGTAGCTGTTTGAACATGGTTCTCGTTGATCTTTGTGACCGCACTGCATTTAAGGGGTTCAGAAGACACTGTTGTCTGGAGTAACTTAACTATTTTTAGGTGACATGTCAATATTTAAAAGTGCAGTACAGCACTGCATGTACAGTCTGAACCTGGGTAGTGAAATCTGCTGTTTTCACTATTTGCCGTTGCTTATCATCACAATGGACAACTGTGGTTTGGGACGTCATAGTTTGTGAGGCTATTGAGAGCTTTCCCATACCATAATGAGGGTCTGAGTACTGATGTTGTGTGAACTGGTTCACTATTTCTACAGACCTTAAATAATATATTGGTTCTATGATCTATGCTTAGTAGAATAAAGGTTTGGTTGTTTGGTTGGCTACTTCTTATGGCTTCTGTTTCTGGATTGTAAAATGTATCTTAAATCAACCGTGGACTCCAGTGGCTTGCAGACCTTTTTGTTGATCCTTGTTTGTGCAGTGCTGATCTGAAATGTAGTTCATTGTTCTTTGCATCTAATACTTTCATGGGACCCAGTACATTTGAGGATTTTACTCTGTGCCCTTTGACAACTCTACATTAAACCAACCCTCTGTGTAAGGCTTCACGTGTGGTGGTTTTGAGTGTACCCAAAAGGAGATGCATGGATTAAATATGAACATAAGATTGTGTGATTGTTTCTTAACAATAATATTTAGAATTAAGACAATCTGTTGTATTACAAATGAACCAGTGATTGTTGTCAATAAAAGCTTTTCTCTCTCGGACGCTCAGCTTTTTTCTTTTTAAGAAGCCTCAAATTATTTAAGGAAGCAAACTAACATTTAGGGAAATGTCCTGTTTTGCTGTCTACAGATGATAACATTGATATCAACCTCAATCTGTATGTCTCATTTGTGCAGCACATGGATGCTATTTATCTATTCATGAGTTACGATGTTTTGTATTTTTCATTAGTTTTTAGTTTCAGTTTACTCTGTTTATTTCCAGTGTGTTTGCTAGACTCATTGACTCACAGGCATGTAGACACACCTGTTTTAATAAACATGCACCAATGCCTCTGTGACATGACTAAACTGACTAAGACTTCCTGTATGCTACCAGTCCAGTTTTTAAGCCTGTCGGTAAACTACAATGTTTCTATAAATACATAGTGTTAGGTAACCCTTGCTCTCAGTGTTCCTTGCAAACTATATTTATTTCTCGAAATGTCAGTGTTCCTTTATTCTCAGTTAAAATACTGCAATAAAAACTGTTAATGTTGCTATCAATAACATGCTCAGAAGAGGTCTCATGTCGCTTTACTGCATCCTCGTTTCCCTCGCTTGCATCTTTTCCTTTCGCCTCAGTCCCTCCCGCCAGGGATGCACAGAGAAAAGAAAGAAAGAAAGAAAGAAAGAAAGAAAGATGCTTTTGACGTTTGGCGCAGTTTGTGTGTGCACACATATGAACTGTACTAATATTAAAATCTGATCTGACGGGCTGGTTCTTAACATTAGGATTACACTGTGATTAATGGCGGATGGACTGAGGCTGATAGGGTTTAGTTTGCCCCCATTAAGAGAGACGCTGTGCGCATTTACTATAAATTCATGCATCTCTAACAGGCACAGCTGTCATATAATGGAGAGAACTCAGCTTATCAAGTTTTATTTTCACCTCTGAATGTCATACTATGAAATGTAATGCTGCTCTTGCTGAAACCTGAATGTGTGCCAGATTCTGTTAGAGGGACATGGACACTTAGGTAAAACGGGCGAATAACAGAAATCTATCTTTCTCAACCAGCTCTCCCACCAATAAAATAGCAAATTGACTGCTCAAAGCGATGGACACAGCAATGTTTCAAACATAGTGAAGAAATCAGCAATGAATGCTCTGAGAGTTCAGCTCTTTAATGATATTTGCTGCAGGGACACTACTGCGTGCTTGGAAATGTTTAAAATAACTGAAAGCCTCCTCTGTCATTATTACACTACTTATTACACTCACATGCTGCATCAGTCCAACCCAGAATGAGCAAAGAAATCACCTGTAACCTCGCGCTGCTCCATAAAGAGGCAGAATGCCTATATTGTGTTTGTTCATTATGTGCATGTGTATTTACTGATATTGTGATACACTGTAAGAAAAAAACCCGT
>NW_023339729.1:4227266-4249520 GCF_004916995.1 Morone saxatilis
AGAGGAGCCTGAAGGAGGTGTGTGGTGTGGTTTTATACTCACCTGACAGGAGTCTCACTGCAGTCCAAATGAAAATTGTGATGCCAAAATGATCACAATATCTGTCCAAATAATTGCAACTTGATGTTTTTCCATATCGTGCAGCCCCTCTCCAGATATCAGCTTTACTGGGCCGATTAGTCATTTGGAGGAGTAATTTGACATTTTGAGAAACATGCTTATTCAGACTTCTGTCTCCTGTCCTCCTTCACTTCACTCTCTGTCTGTACAGTACATATGTAGGTAAAACCAGCATCTGGTTAACTTAGCTTAGCATAAAGACCAGGAGCTGGTTAATCCCTAGCATCTGGCTCTGTCCAAAGTGCAAGATGTAACTTTATTGGGCTTTAGAGGTGCTGATAGATGAATTTTTGTTACCTTTGGACAGAGCCAGACTAGCTGTTTCCTGTCTTTGAGCTCAGTTAAGCTAAGTAAGCTGCTGGCTACTGCTATATATACTGTACAGACATAGGTGCAACAGCCTATATTAACTAATTAAACTAATCAAAAAAGCAAAGTGTTTTTCCCAAGTATCCCCCACGTCAAGGCGGTTATCAACCTGCTCTGCCAACCCAACCTAATCTGGCAATCAAAGAGAATTTATTAATAATAACAATAACTAATTGACAGCTAGAACATTTATAGATAACATATTATACAATAAAATGAGTCAGTCAAGACTATTACACTAGACTGTTAAATACATCTTAGCAATATAAAAACACTTTAATCCTAAGAAGGTAATTTAGTGAGCCAGTGGTGAGGAAGTAAGCAGGGTCTGTACCAAATATAAAATATTTTTCTGTGCACAGAGCATCGCCATATAAAGATGGACATCGTGTCTCCACCTCCTCCCACTGTACAAAAATTAAGGCAAAATATGCCGGATATGTATCCGATATATAGCCGATGCCATCTTGTGCTATTGCCGTTATTGGGAGCCGCTGTCTGCGCAGTAGTGATCAGGGTTGGATGGTTCCCACCCGTACACAGGCCGATTCAACTACAAGCAGGGCTCTGCTGTCAATCATGATGTGAAACCCCCTCTTTATAGCTTCAAATCAAGATGTTTTGCCTTCACTATTGTGTGTACATGTATCATGTCGTCAATTTTTATATGTGACGATGGTACAGAGGCTGTATTTTAAATCTGTCTTTTAGTCTGACCTCAGAGACAAGTTGGGTTTGCTGGACGGGAAGATTGAGAAGACTGACACTGTCATACTTCAAATCAGTGACATGCAGAGCAAGCTGAAGGTAAGTTTGACCTATTCCATTTCCAGCTTTTCACAAAAATAGAAAACAAATAAATTAGCGATTCATTTACAAAGAAAAGTGTGATGGCACTTACATAATGTCTATTTCTCCCTGTATTTACTCTTTATCTATGGCTCCTCTCATGATCTTTGCCTAGGATGCAGCAACCAATAGGAAGATGGCATTTGCAGCTGTGTATCAGCAAATGCGGGATATGTTGGTCCAAGAAGAACACAAGGCCCAACATGATGTGGACAACGAGCTGGAGACTGCTCAGATGAAACTTCAAGACTTCATGAAGAGGTTCACTGAGAATTCTGAAAACATGAGAAAAGCCAGAGAAGATCTCAACAGTCTGCTGAGTCAAACCCAAAGCCTGGCCTTTCTAAAGGTGGGATGAACATTGTCACAGAAAGATGAAGTACTGGAGGGTAAAAAACGATGGTAAATTGGTGTTAAGTCATGTTATTGGGTGCATACTATGTTTCGGCCACCACAAATTTAATTAAAGTTAGAATTTTAACTATACTGCAACAGCTGTTTTGAACATTCAAAACTGGCTGAAGTAATCAATTTAGTAATTTATTACACAAAAATGCCAAACATTTACTGGTTCCAGCTTCTCAAAGGTGAGGATTCAGTGCTTTTCTCTGTGATATATGATTAAATATCTTTTGTGTTTTGGACCGTTGATCAAATAAAACAAGCAATCTGAATACATTAACACTGGCTGTTTGATATCACAGGTATTTGTCACTATTTTCCAATATTCCAATATTTTATTAACAAATGAATTAATTGAGAATGTAAATGAATCAAGAATAAAAATAATTGTTACTCTAACATTACCGACTTTGGCACGCTCCAGTGTTGCTACCAAAAAAAGAGAACAATGCATGCTGTTACACCAATTACAGCCACGTCTTACATGTATTGAATGAATTGGGGGAGAAAACACATCCCATTAATAAGTATTTTCTTTCACTTGTTTCTCACAGGCTTCATTTGACTTGCCTAGGGTTGTAAAGTTTGACCCTTACGCCCCTCGAGTCAACCTGGACTCCAAGAAGGTGATGGCATCTCAGGCCTTTGCTGCTGCCCTGAAGGAGCGTCTGACTGAGATCCTCACACAGCCCGTTGAGGCCAGATTCCTGATGCTTAAACCAGGTGAACATACAGGTACATTTCCAGTTGGAAGTTTTACATTTGATAAGAAAATATAATGGAGCCAGCATGGCTTTTAACAGTGTTTCCCAACCTGGGGGTCGGGACCAGCACTAAGGATAAGCTTCACAGGGGGGTTGCAAGGCCTTGTTGATTTTAAGACGTATGAAGAAAACATACACAGTAGGCCAAATCTCCACATTTTGGTTCAAGTAAATATAAAGTAAATGGTCTAATAGAACAATGGCCAAGCGGTGGGGACAAGAAAACATTGAATTTGTCAAAAAAGAATCCTGTTAAGTCTCTATGATTGTTTAAAAAATAAGAAAAAATGCATAATACAGACAGAAAATTGTATAAAACGTTTCCTTAACAGGAATAATCTCATTATTAATCCAAATACTAATTTTATACAAACTTCTTACAGTTACTGACTTCACTATTTGGGTTAATTGTACAGCTTTTAATACAATATGAAATGCCCACACAATATGTCACTTAGTCTGGGTCGTGAGTTTATTACTCAGTGAAAAGAAAAAGGTTGAAAATGAAATCAAACGTTTACTCTATCGATGCTGTGTTTTCTAGCTGTGGGCTGTTTGAAATACTGAGCAGATCAGATTCTTTCCCTTGTGTAATCATTGTACCTGGATCTTCATTGGATGTTGCTGCCATTGTTGTGGGTGTGTGTGTGTGTGTGTGTGTGAATGGCTGAATGAGGGGCAAATTGTAAAGCACTATATAAATACAGTTTATTTACCATTCACAGATGAAAAAGCAGCTCCCGTCTCTGGAAGTACTGGATCTCAGTCGGAATCTGGTATGTTCATCTCTATGAAGGTATTAGAAAATCTAAATACAGTAGATACATGTCCCTATAATAAAATATCTGCCCATCCAATGACAAAAATGTGTGTGGTTTTTGCTCGTCAGTATATGTGTGTGTGTACCCTTTGATAGGATTAGGAATTGTAAAACAATTTGACAAGTGTTTTGTAACACATAGCTCTTTACAATGTCATAAAAAATGTCTTCTCACTTCAAATTCTGGTCCATAAATTCCAGAGCCGAAAGGACAGCCCAGCTCCCAAAGTTTCGGTTGTCCACCTATGCAGCCATACTTCCAGCCAGTTCCTGTACCTGTTTATATGGAGCCACCTGGAGGCTGGAATCCATCACATTATTCACAGGGCCAGTCACAAGGCTCTCATAGGGGCCCTCCATTTTTGGGAGGACAAAAGCCATGTAAGTACGATATAAACGTACAATCACATTGTGATGTTGGTCACGACAGTATGATTAAGAAATTCCAGACAGTGATCTTATCCTGGGACACTGAGATGAAACAATTGGCTGACAGAAACAAACTGACTACACTCATTTTTATTGTGATTGTATCACTTTTCTATCAAGACTTACACCATGAAAATAGTTTCAAGGAAAAACCAAGAAAACTGTCTGCAAGCCAGTTTATAAAGTGACCCCGAACAAGGCTGGAGAAGCACGTAAGAGGAGCGACACAGCCAAAAACAAAACTACAAGAATAATTGTTTGAATTGGGTTAGGACTTTTTTTGTAATGCCATCAGTCATCAGTATTTACCAAAAAGGTAGTGTCCCAGTATTTACATGAGATAAGATTTTTCTTTATTGAGTCCCGTGGTGGGGAAAATAAAATTTGGCACAGCAGCACAGGGGAATGTAGTGCAAAGAGTAGAGAAAGAATAAAATACAATAAAAAATTATAAGACAAAATATAATAGATGTATAAAACTTAGTGCTGGGCAACGATTACAATTTTTAATCGCGATTAATCGCAGTTACGCAAAATTCAACAATGAATTCAAAAGAAAATACTTGAAACTGTGTATAACTTTTGTATGTGCATGCATTTGTGCAAAAAAGACTCTGGCTTAGCAGGTTAATAGTTAACAGTCTCAATCAGCGGAGGTGGGCTGCATTAGTCTGTGGCTGAAAGTGCTCCTGAACTGCCACATGAAGGTAGAGGCCCAATATATAGATTACAGATACATTCAGAAACTAGTAAAAGTGCTTCCATAGGATATCAATGTGGTTCAGCTCTATTTTTGACTATGTATGGTTAGATATTAGGAGGTGCACGCTTTTTTGTCATTTGAGTCAACTCGCTGAACAATAACTGTATTATGTCAGTGATTAGTATGTAACATTTTCTAATATGGCAACATTTTGCAGTTCATACATGCTATATGTTAGCATTAAAGTAAAAGTTGAGTTGAGGCAGGAAGTGCAGTCTCATGATAATTGTCTGGGAGTGTGTCACTATGATCACATGATACCGTGATTGGATCAGTTAATGTGAAGATATGGATTATAGGAGCTATGAACAACATGTTTGTGTACATCTTGGTCAGTTGGTGCCACCAGATCGCTTAAGTCATAGTTGAAGTAGTCTAGATATTGATTGATCACCAATGCTATTCATAGAGCCACATTGCAACTCAAGAAAAAACGCCATAAAAATGTTTTCCTTGTTTTGTCTTGTTTAGCAAAACAAATGTGTTTGACTTTTTTATTGTCTGCTGTTTTTCTTTTTTTTTTTTTCAGACAAGAAAAGTGATACCAGTCACCACTCCTTCAACAGTACGTATTTCACCTCCATATTGTATTGCACAGTGAAATTTGATGTTGTGAGTGTTTTTTTGGCTAGGCCCACTATTACCAGGCCAGGTCTTTTCCTCAGACTGTATTGAAATAAGAACAAGGGTTTTTGGGTAAGGAACAAAGCTCTATGTTTAATGTTTTGCATTGCGTACAGTTTTTGTTTGTTTCCTAGAATTAAACCTTTTTAAAAGTTAATAAATATCTGTCGGACAACATTGAGCACTTTCTCTGTTTTTTCCCTTGTTTATGAAAACCATTGTACCACTGACCATGTACATTTGTGTTCTAAACTGGAACTGTGTTTTACATTTGTACAAGCTTTTGTGCTTATGCGTCAGTTTTTGAATAGAAGTGACTATAATGAGCTCCAGGTACTGTATGTGTGCAGGGCTGCCGTAGTGTAAGGTGTGGTTGTTTTAGTGTTGTTTGACTTCTGAGTTACATAAAATGTCTTGGGTTTAGCTTGGCCAATAATTACCATATGTCACAGGTGTAACAGCTGTTTGTCTGCAGCCTTCAGGACAACAGTGGACTCTAGTTCACAGGCAACTTTCCAATAAAAACAACAGCTTCAACAACACCCTTCTCATAGACCCCTGGTACCTGAATTACCTGTGTGCCAAGATGTTGGCAAACTCTGGAGGCTTTTGCAGAATTGCATTGCATTAACTTCAGAAAATGTTCAGTAGTAACTATAAAATTCAGGAGTTCACACTGTTGTGCTTCAGCTTGTCAATTTGAGCACATGCCATTTTGAAATTTTTTGAATTCCAAAAATCAGCTTGGCAAGTGGCAAACTCTCACACTGGGCGAACTACTACTAAAGAAACTTTTTTGTATATTTTCTTAAGAACAAGACAGAAAGCCCCACACTGCTCCAGCGTGGGATGGCCCCAAGAGAGACAATCCAGGAGGAAATAAGCCCAAAGTGGAAAAAGGACCTGATGCCCCAGTTAGAGACCCCCCACAATCCAGAGGAAATAAAGCCAAGTGGAAAAGGACCTGAATGGCCCCAGGGAGAGACAGATCCAGGAGGAATAAGCCAAGTGGAATAAGGACCCTGATGGCCCCAGGAGAGACAATCCCAGAAGCCATCCCTCATCTGGGAAATCCGCTAAATCCCACCCATGGCCGAATAAAAATAACTAGAGGCAGTTTACTTACGGAAGCCCTTTGTTCCTCTATGGCCATTGACAAATGTCCTCCACCTCACTTGGTTATTCTTTCCAGATCTCCCCAGGTGATCCCACTCCCAGACATTTATGCCTGGACACCTCTTCTCCAGCTGTTAAAATACTTTTAAGGCCCTGTCTGGTTTGGCACCTTCTTATATCTCTGAGCTGCTTGTGCCCAACTCCCTGACTGCCAGTACTTCATCAGTGATTGGTTCGGTACCACCATAGTGGCCACCGCTCCACATTTCTCCACCAGACGTTTAGTACTCTCCTGACTGAGGCAGATGTTAGTGAATGATTGCAGCTGTTTGTTGTGTTTTTTGTGGTTCTTAATATCTTAGATCTGTACAGCATCACCTGCTTTGTATTCAAGGTACTTTGGGATCTTCTGGAGTGTTTAAAACCTACCTAGCCTTATTGATCCAGCGTGCTTAAAGATGTAGATGTATTTGCTTGTGTATCCTAAAAATGCAGAGATTATGAGTCAATCACATGATAAGGAATGGCATAATACTATTGCTTTGTAAGTCCTGAAATAAAGACTTTTGACATGATGATATATTTGTGTGAATGATCAAATGGGTGTGGTAGCAGTTGCCTGGAAATGAACACATTTTCTAGCAACTTGACTTATCAACATTTGTTAAATTAGTTATAGATGAACACATCCAAATGTAATGACGTCATAGTGTCATTGGCTGCTGGGATCTCTGAGCAGGGATAGCTGCAGGTTTTCTCCCTCAACTGATTAAAGTCATTTATAATATAACTTAATTAAAACACAGGAACACATGGCTTCTATATGAAAATATTTATGGGAATGTTTTCAAATTCAAAACATTGCATTACATTCAATCCAAATCCATTTGTCACCTGTAGTAACAATTTCCCCAACAACCCTCTTGACTACCATTTTTGTCAATGGCTTAGTTTTACATGATTGTTACCAAAAGCTTATTTTCTCCCAGACACAGGTCCTTCGTATTTTCTCTTTAGCAGAGGCCAAATAATGCTTCCTTTTAAGATCATATTGTAGTCAACCTTCAGTCAGCCTGTAGGGTTGTTACTTTTACAGATATTTGACAGCAAAGAAGTAAGCCTATTCAAATATATATTAAGTAATAATGAAAGCATTTTGGTACACACCATGGTGACATTTGCCTTGCTGAACTGAGTCTATATAAATACTGTTATATCTGCCAAGATTGAACAATTAATAAAACTGACAGCTATGAATTGGGAGCATTCAAAACATCACAGTCATGTTCCTACAACTCTCAACAGTAAAACAAGTAAAAGTCTTTAGTCACACTAGCAACCTTGTGAGGTGTAATAGCCATCATTACACACCAGGAAACAAATTTGTTGGATGGTTTTAAAATGGGAGAGCACTTTACTTACTGTTACATCCTAGGTCCAAATGAGAGCCCTCCACCAGAATTAGTTAATGCATTTCCCACAATGCTAAATGAAAAATTGCACATTTAGAACATTTTTGAGGACTACATTGACATTTGTTTTGATATTTTCTGTTGTTTATAAGGGACCAACGCTGTTGGCAGAAGAGCTGTTCACTGCTCTGGGCAGCATGCATGGGAATGACTTACTAGAATTTTTATTGTTTTTTCCCCTGATAGTCTATAGTTGCAAAACTTTTGGCTGGTGGCATTTAAGAAAGAGTCTTTAACAGGATCTGGAGGTACTGGGCAAAACCAAGTGTAAAGTTGGAAGAGGGGAGTCACACTTCTGTTTTCTTTAACAAATGGAAATAAATTGGAAAATAAATAGGAAATAATAACAGACAAATATTTAACATATTTTATACTGCATATTGCAGGGGACAGATGCTTATTTCTTAGCACTGGAGCCTGGGAACATAGTGTGATCCATTACACACATACACACTATTTGACTGCAGCTTTAAGTTCTTACTTGATTCAAATTAATTGTACTTAACATGTTAGCATGTGCTGCCATACGTACATGCAAACTTAAGTGTTTGACAGTCACACATTTAACCTGTTGGTGGGGCTGAATAAATAGGATACACAAAATGATTAGGACTCTTCCCTGTGGACCATCAATGTCTGTAACAGACTGCATTACAGCTAATGAGGTATATAACTCGAAAACAGTGTTTTGAACTAGAGCCATGCTGCTAGTGTGGCTAAAAACCTTCAAACAAACCCCAGTTACATTTCAGCAAATTCAACACAACACACACAATTCTGGTAAACATGGATCAGGTAAAAGATCAAACAGGTGTCCTTGAGCAAGAAGAATTCACCAAACAAACAGTGATGAAACCATGAGGTTCCCTGCCAAGGAGGTGCATATTCCAAAAGCATAGGCATCACACGGCTAAAAACGGATCCCTGTTCAGCCTTATGATCAACAAGCTGGCTCCGGGTTAAGCATAAACTAACACTGTAGACTTTTCTTATATGGCTGTGAGCAACAGGCAATTTCTTTTTCTTTCTGCAATAAACAGGACCACCTCAAATGGTAAAAGGAATGTACCTACGAGTAGGCTACTTGACAGAAATAAGGACAAATGACCTCCTCCACACATTATGTTACACACATTATGAGTTCTGAAAAGATGAACAGTTAGATCAACGTCACCTGAACACAACACAGAAAAGTACATGCAAGTAACTCTGATGGTCTTAATATTAAACTGTAGAGATTAGTGTAAAGACCCTGGCTACAGAAAACACTGTCTTTATTCTGCCACCTTGTGGTGACTATCTGGTAAAACACAAAATGATGAAATGCAAGAGGATGACTTGAGTAACATAAAGTAACAACATAGGACAGCTTAATCTCATCAGCAGTTATCACAATCGGCAGCAACATCAAATTTCAACATTATGGTGTCATCTATGTCCTAAGCAGTGTAAGGTGTTTATCAGTGTAAGTGCCAAAACAGTGCAGCACAAAATATGTAAACACGAGGAACTATGTAAAGACGAGGACAAACGAAAGGTTTTACACGTAGGCAAAAAGAAAATCCCCAACAACAGTTACTTGGCAGTACTTTCAAAGTAAACAAGTCAGGCTGTTTCCTGTAGCTCCTACAGGAAAGTTAAATATAGCTTCGAGACTGTATCTTAGTACAATCTAACAGTTTTGGCGAGCTACGTGAGACAGTGCATCATGAAGTAAGCAAACTAGCATAGACGTCCAGTGATTGACACATTTGATTGACACATTGCAGTTGTAACAGAGCCTTTGCTCCATCGAGATTCAGAGACCTTTTTGCCTTCACATATTTCAAAGCCTCATCATCAACACATGCAGGAGACACTTAAAAACTATCAACGCTGTGATGACGAGGAGCCTGAAAGGGGAATTTAACAGATATTCTGTACAGTTTCACATTTCACCCACCATCTGTACAACACTCATCTTTTGCAGAAAATGCGTTTGCTGTTTGTGCTCTTATCAGAGTTAAAAAAACACTAATGGGCCAAAAAGCTTTGCATGTACCGTCAGCCATTCATTGTGACAGCACTGTATTACTACTTTATCACCTGCTGTTGACTGAGACATGGCTTTGAGGGCATTTGGTCAATTGAACCTGGGCAACTTGTTAAAAATGGCTCACTGATACCTGCAGGGCTGCACTGGGCATTTAATTGAAAATACAGTATAATAAATACAGTATTGTCGACTATTAGATATCTATGGCACGAGGGATCAGTGCAAATAAACAGCAATCTTTCTCCGAAACATTCACCTCCTCCTGACTGTCCCACCTGTGGAGGGGGAACTGCCTGAGCTCTGGGTTACAATGTATGGGGGGTGTGGAGATAAAACACCCAAAAACAAATCACGCCGGCCCCAATTCCAAACAGACCTTTCTAACCCGTGAGCTCCCTGAAAACATATGAAAGGATTATACAGGAAATGTATGACACCTATTCTGATCGACATGATTTGAGGATAGAGTGTGTTCAAAGATCATCGAGGAGGGGCGAGTAAGTGCCAATGCAAATGAGGGACTCATAGAAACTGGGCTGCAGAAAGAAGACAGACACTAAGACAATAAGAGCTTCAGATCACGTGTTGTTTGGGGTGGGTCATGCACGAGCGGAGGCCGGCCCTGCAGGCCTGGGTGAGTCGTGAGGGGTGGGGCTCTCCGTCTCAGAGGCGCTGGATTCGTCGTCATCATCGTCCGTCTGCTCGCTGCTGTGGTACAGCATGAGGGCCTGGGTCTTATGGGTGATTGTGATGGTGCAGGGACCCTGGGCCCACGGCTCCCCGTCCACCTGCATGGGCATCTTGGAGCTCTTGAGAACCAGCTGCAGAGGGAAAAATAACAGCCGATGCTTGAATATGAGCAGGGGATATTTGTCTCTAATGGCGGTTACCACCACATCTGGTGCTCACTGAGGATGATTATGTAGAACTGGGGCTGCAGGTAGCCAGACAACAAACTCTGCAGACACTTCTTGATGCTGAAAGAACAACATCTTGGACAGCTTCGGACATTAATCAAAGGCAAGGCAGTAAAGGACAGGTGCTCTTGATAAGAACATTCATTTTTGGTTGTCAGGTCTCTATCAATGAAACTAAATATAATATCATTTTCAGTGGGGTCTGGCCATTAGTTACACAGCCATTATTATAGAAGCTTAAAACACCAATGTAATCATTATGTGTTATTTGCCAACAAAAAAAAATTCTTTAACCCTTGACTGTGTGTTCCCATACTCGTGACATTAAACCTGCACCCTTGGTTAGCAGCAATTACATTACATTACAATGTAAGGTATTCAAATATCAGTAAAATGAGCTTCTCCATCTTTTCCTTTTTTCCCTTCCTGTGGTTGTCATGGTCTACCCATGCAGGTGCACAACAGTCCCAGCCATCCTCTCTCTCCCTCTTGTTTACAGTGAAAATAATGGAGGTGGAGATGATACCCACTCAATGTTTGAAAGCACTTGTAAGTCTCCGTAGGACTTTTTTCGCTTTGACCTTGAAATACATCGGTAGCTGTTTTAGAGTGTTTCTAATGAGTGGTTAATGGTGGATTTGGTGTTAAAACAAGTAAAGACTATGAGCACAGGCAGGAGCCCAGTAGCAAATGCTTAATCAGATTAGCCAAAATAAAATTAGATTCTTAAGTGCTGTTCACGGCTCCCTCATTGTCCTCTCCATACCGCCCTTTAATGAGGTTAGAACCATGTGAATGACACCTGGGATTGCCAATACCCGATGTGTTCGTAGGGTGGATGTAGTGCAGGTGTGTGTGCTGTGTGCTAGCTAGTGTGTAGTGTGTGTGATGTGCTGTCGTGTGTGTGTGTGTGTGTGTGTGTGTTAAGTATGCGTCACCCCGGACCAGTGTGGGACCTGTCCCAGCCGGCAAACAGGGTTGGCCAGCTTGACGCTGGATCTGAGCACAGTAGGAAGGAAGCCAAACCACACCCCACCACCTTTCCAGCAAGACCCCCATCATCCAGCCCGCAGGGAGAGACAAGGAAACAAGCACTGGCTGCTTACTGTTTAGTTGCTACCTGGTAAACTATGGAGCACTTGGATATTATCCACCTTTCAGTAAGAATACCAATTTGGCATTTTTAGGACTAACTGATTATGTTGATGCTCTCCCTTACCGTGTATGGGGGGGGCAGGGTTGCCATACCCCCCAATACCCCTCCCCAAGAGTCCTGCCAGCTTGCAGTAGCCAAATGTTGGCAAAACCCTATGATGCCCTTCCAGAACTGGGCAGCCGACCCTACCATACCCTGCATCCCAAACTCCAAGCTGCCAGTAGGAGCCGCACCAGAGAGACAGACCACGTACTCGACAATCAGTTTCCCTCTTTCCCTCCTCTGCCTGGTCACCATCTCTAAACAAGGGAAGGGTTTTCAACTTACAGTGTAGAATGTAACATGCAGCACTTTGACAAAAAAAAAAAAGCGAATTATCCTCCTGGCTTTGTCTTACATGCTTACAATCAGTTAACGGGAAACCAATGTAGATTTTTCTAAATGTGGCGAAACTATGCTAGAGAATACGAGCTCAACCCGATGCTGGAACTTATGAGGCTTGATGCCCAATCAAATTCCTGTTTGTTTGGTTAACAATAAACGATGAGTGAACTGAAGCATAAAACTAAATATAACAAGTCGCAAATACCCAGTATACGGGAACTATACTCGAGAGAGTTAGTGTTTGGTGTAGGCCAACGCCCAAATTTGAACCAGACCATAATTGTCAATTATATCTTTTCAATCAGTTATAAAATACCAGCCTGTCACGCCAATGACAATATCATGCCCTTTATGCATTTATGTTTGCTTTGCTAGCTGAGAGCGTCTCAAGATTAGCAAGAACTGAGAGTTAGATGAGAAGACTAACACTCTCATATCTGCGCGGCATATGGAGCCGGAGCTAGCAGGGGGTTAGCTTAGCTTAGCATAAAGACCATAAGCAAGAGGAAATGGCTAACCAGGGTCTCACCAAAGTACAAAAGTACTTCTGCCAGTGGTTAGTTCATTTTGACACAAACAGAAACATAAAAGCTGTGGTTTTATGGGGAATGGTAGGTGTCTTTTTTCAACTTTAGCGAAAGCTAGGCTAACTGCTACCACCACTGCTTCCGGGCCTTCATCCTAACTCTTGCCCAACAAATTACAGATACAACAGTTTACAAACATACAGGTCCATTCCAGAAACTCAAAGTAAAATAACCATTTTCATCCACCACAAAAAGGTCCCCGTCATTCACAAGCAGCCCAGATGGAATATATAAAAAATAATAATAATAATAAATAAAAAACTGTTGTTTATTTAGCCATGTTTAAGCAGTGGCAGCTTGCTAAGATGTGGAATTTAGGGCATAAGTCTGATTTTCAGCCAAGAATATTACAAATAGTGAAAACTTTGGATTCTCTTTATGAACTGCATAAGGGAGGACAGAATAAACATTAAGCTTCATTACATGAACAAGGCTACTGTACCTCAATCTTCTTATCCAGATCCTTACATTCCTGCACTAAACAATCTTTGGTGCCATACAGGAAATAAACAGCCTGCAGAAAAAAAAACAGGAAAGTAGGCTTTAATACAAAGCTTTCTCTGGTGTTTCTGACAATGAGGAAACAGGCAGCCAGCATATTCAGAGGCACTCTGTATTAATATTCAAATCCAAATTCAGTAAACATTTGCACATGATTTATGCATTCAGGTGCAGCGGCTCTGACCTTGTTGATGATACGGCTGGAGAAGAAGGAGGGGGTTTTCTCGCGGTGTGTGTGGAAGCTGAGCGCCATCAGAGCGTCGGGCCCCACAGAGAAGTAGTTATTCATGGACAGAACCTGAGGAGGACGCGCAGCGTGTGTTTTATATGTATTTCTATCAAATGTATTAATACACAACACACAAAGCCTGAATAACAACACATCAGCAACTAGAGATACGACTTCATATTCATAAAAAAGAAGGTAATACCGGAGATCACACTCACCTTTGGTTTACGAAAGTAGAGGCCTTTTGAAGCCACCTGCACCTTCCATCTGAAAGTGATTGTGTAGGTAATTAGCAGGAACAGAAGAAACACACTGAGGGCAATAAATAGGATTTTAGAAATACAGACAACACGAGTCTGCCCAGATGCAACCCTCCTGCTCAGAAATGTTTGCCCAAACAGCAAAAAGAAAGCAGATAGAATTTTTTATTTTTTGTATTCTTAATTTTACTCATTTAACAGTTTGATTATATTTCCAATAAATTATATTTCCCTTGGTCTAAATGCAGATCCAAATCCCTCTCCACACTGACATGAGTCAGTTCTGATGGAGAAATATTGAATCCTTTATTTAATGCTTTACTGTTGGCTTAAATGTAGTAAAATCTGTGACGTCCGTGTCATAAATGTTGGCTGCAACCCTGAACACAAATTGTATCAACATACACAAACAGATTCAAGTTCCTCCAACTCCAGTTTAAGACTTGTTGAGATGTTTGAATACCAGATATTTCATCACAAAAAAACTTCTAAAGCTGCTGACATAGCTTCTAGACTGAAGAACATAGCATAAAAAACACATAGTATTAGACTAATAAAACAAGCAGCTTATAGCTTAAGCTAATGAGATGATATAATACTGTGGAAGACTTGTTCCCAAAGCACAGACTGAAACTAGTATTAGTGTCCCACCTGTCCATTTTGACCACCTCTGCATCAAGGACGTTACGGAGAACCTGTTCCACAGGGATCTCTCCAGCATACCCGGCGCCCCAGCCTAAAGTGTTGGAAAGGTCATTTCCTGTCCCCAGGGGCAGGATGGTCACCCTTGGCATAAACTGGTCTTGGCCCTGACGGGGAAAATGTAAGAGCAGCAGGCGTGTTACTGACTTGGCACAGAGAAGTGGTGGCACACAGGCAGAGACAATGACACACTGCAACGCCTAGACAAAGATAAAATGTAATGAAACCTTCAGCTTCATAGTATCGATGGCATCCAGCACCCAGCCCACTGTGCCGTCACCCCCACACACCAGCACCCGCACACTGCCGGGGGGCAGCAGGGTGCACAGCTGGAGGGCTTTGGAGGGCGTGAGCTCAGACAGGTCAAACACCTGGAGGAAAGATGGGAGAAAGGGTCATAAGTCATGTTTGCGTAGGAAATACAATCTGGAATTGTCTGATTTAATTTGCTTCACTGCCTCCTGAAATGTCTCAACCCTGGTTCTTTGTAACTTTGTTTTAAAAAGGTGCTATAAAAATAAAATCATTTATTATTATAGATATAAAGTAAGAGAAGCTCCAGACCGACCTGCACTGGGTTCAGAAGGGTGCGAAATTCTCCCAGCAAAACCTCCCCCATGTTGTTTCCGCTACGTGTGTTAGCCAAGACCAAAACTGGAGTCCAGCCACTGCCACAGGACAACGCCAGCTACAGAAACACACACAACATTGCTTAAAACAGTCCTGGGACAGCATGTAAAAAAAAAATAAAAAATAAAAAAAACACAGTATGAGTCCACTGTGGCTCCAAACAACGCGGCCATATCTCCAGCACCTTGCTGTACTCGTCTGGGTGCCGGCGACGGAGCTTGTTGACCCAGTAGAGGTAGTGAGGAGGGATGATGAGGCTGTGGAACTCGCCCAGGTCACACTGGTCTGCGTCCGGCAGGCTGTCCATGCAGTCGTCGTGCACTGTGGCCTGACACCACACACACCTGCAGGACGGACACAAACCATTAGAGAAATGAGAAAATACACTAAAGCAATTCCTGCAGAAGGGAGCAAGACCCCGAGTCTTTACTGGCTGCAGGGGTGCCTGTCTGTCAGTCTGTCAGTTTGTGACACTGACCTGTGACCTGTGAAGCGGTCATCCTTAGCATCAGCAGATCAATTCATCTGACAATATGAAATTAGGCCAGCTAGTACAGAGAGCAGCAGCAGTCCATTAGTGCAAATTATAGGCAGATTAACATAAAATGGCGTTGTTCCCCATTATGATATGACAACCTTGGAGGGTTGGAGTGTGAAGCATGCTGGGATCTTGCTTTTCCTTCCATGTATTACAAGTGGTCAGTGTGTAGGCAAGGAGCTCTTCATGGGTGCAAAAAGAGCAAAAGCGCGTGTTCTGCGCAGATACGCAGCTGCAGATGTGCAGCTGCAGATGTGCAGCACAGTATTAAACGGCGACCTTTAGCACTACCTACGCTCACCTGAAGTCGCAGAGCTTCGGCTGGGTCCCACACTGCTGTTTGCATACTGCACAGTAGCTGGCGAGGGGGACATTTCCGCGGACCCAGCGGTGCTCCATGGCTCCGCCGGGGCTCGAGGGGGCCATGATCTCCTTGCAGGTCAGGCTCCGGTCGGCCCGGCGCAGGCACTGCTCGTCGGCGCACACGCCGCAGCAGTCGCAGAAAGCCCCTTGGAGGATGTGCTGGGAGCAGACGCAGCAGTAGGTGGGCTTGTTGAACAGGTCCGTGTAGTGCCAGCCGTGCTTGCTCTTGCGAAAGAAATCCTTCATGTGCGTTTTCCGCTTGGAGCGCTGGGCGCTGCACCACAGTGTGATGATGACCGGCACGATGACGGCCAGAGAGGTCCAGAACAGGAGGGTCCACTCCTCCCGGGAGCCGCAGTCGTCCTGCAGCTCGTCCCCCTCCTTGTACATCGCTGCTGGACGCTGGGCCGAGCGATGGGTGATGCTAATGAGCGGAAACCAGCACCGAGGAGGACCGAGGAAACAACGCGGACTGCGGACTGGACGCACCACACGTTCTCCCTGCGGCACTCATGTTCACGGACACCAGCCGCATGCTGGCACTAATTCCAGCTGAAATCTAAACATTTTGTGTCCGACTAGCTGTAAACATGAAGACAACGATGTGACGTTGAACCAATGAGCTACCTCGCTACCGTAGCTTCGCCAGAGAGTGTGGAAATGTCAAGATAACTCCGTTCACCGACGGGGATTGGACATGCGCACTGTGAGCCACAGTGCGTTCAGCATGCAACCAGCGGTGGAACAAGTGTTCACTTCCTTTTAATCCCTTTACCTCAACACCCCCTCCAGACACGCATTAAGACACATCTGCTGGGAACAATTATAAAGTCTGATATGTTGTTTCTGAATATGCAAATGTTCATTTCTAAAGTTTTCTGCTGGACACAAGATGTCTCCTCCTTCACTGTAAAGTCCATTCTCAGTGGATGTGCACTGGTGGATCACACTGTACAGGTTGCACACTGGACCAGGACTGACTTCAGACTATTTGTGATGTCACAAATCCTGCTCGTTGGCCTCACCAGTGAAAAATCTGATTTTCAATGAGCACTGAGAAACTTTCCACTTTCCTTCTAGTGTCAAACTGCACATACAGCACTAAAACAGCACACTGTAGGGACAAGAAGAAAAACATATGAGTGGAGGGGGGCTTTAAATATAAGAATTAGCAATACCACTCTATAAAACTACTCCATTGTAAGTTAAAGTCCAGCATTAAAAATTCTACCCAAGTAAAATTATAGCAGTAAAATGTACTTCAAGTATAGAAAGTATGTTTTGCAGAAGCATCCATATCAGTGGTGGAGAAAATACTCTTACTCTTTTTTACTTAAGTTAAAGTACAAAAGTATTATCAGCAAGATATACTTAAAGTACGGAAAGCAAAAGTACTCAGTCTGCAGACAGATCGTCCCTTGTGACTGATTTATTATTATTATTATTATTTCACTCTGAAATTACCTCAAAATTGTACTTAAGTATGTTATTTCCTGTTTGCTGGGCGCTACTTAAGCGAACCGGGAAAATAACACACAGCACATCTCACTGTTTCTATCATCTCTGATTGTGAGCTCCTGACGGGAACGCTGCTGCTCCACAGTACGCATGCGCTCTGCGCTCCATCATGAGTTGAGTGCGTGTCAGATAATCACATTGAGGGAACAGGAGCTCTCTGTGGGCCGGGAATGAATCAAAACAACAGTATCACTAAAGTGCGCACGGTACTGGAGGCACATGGGTAACGCACAGGCGGGGCAGCAAGAAGCGGAAACGGAAACAATGACGCACAGTGACGTCACTGGCAGTGCTCCAATCCAGCATTGAAGTAAATACAGAAAACATAAAAACAATATAGGGTGATATTTAGGCGGGTAAGTTGTTAAAAACGATTGAAATAAATGTGGTATGGTAAATGAGATCCTAAACGCTGTGAGCTGTCATGAACAGGAACCATGGTCAGATTAACCCAACAATTTGCCATACCTCTACCACCTCTCTGTGCACTGTGTATGCACCCTGATGCCTTCAAGCTCCTATGAATTCCAGTGCAGCCGCTAGTACTATTAGTTTGATTGAACGCAACTGTATTAAAACATGTAAGTGTTATAAACTGAAATAATAACGCTCGGAAAACTACACCTTCACACAGCGTCCCTCTGCAACACACACACAAAACGTGGTAATAATAGGGCCTTTGTAGTTTACTTTAGTGGTGCCAATCCCCAAGAAATTTGCATAGATAGATAGATAGATAGATAGATGGATAGATGTGCTTGCATTGCCATCTAGTGGACAGCCTCCACCTTGCCTCTATAGTGCGCCTACAGTAGTTGCTTTTAATTGTTCCTCCACAGTAATTATGCAACTTTAGAGGTGTAATATGAGGAGATATACATTATATATATATGCAAGTAAATATATCAGACACAATAACAAACAAGTAATTGATTTATTTTGAATATCTCCTTGGTAACATGAGCAGGTATGTGACAGTTATGTGGGTGACGTACAGGAGGAGGAGGAGAATTTTCCCCCTTCACCCCCTCTGGACTCTGGTCAGGACCTCAGAGCAGGGGAGGCTCAGTCAGGAAAAAGGTGACGAAGATGAAGAAGCTGGTGGTGTTTTTGCTCTGCCTGGTCCTGCTGGCCATCTACACAGGTAGGAAACTCTCACCTGAGGAGAGCAGTAGTCTGCTACAATGAATAAAGAGGTGGTTTCC
Organism: Morone saxatilis; assembly: GCF_004916995.1. Classification (NCBI taxonomy): domain Eukaryota; kingdom Metazoa; phylum Chordata; class Actinopteri; family Moronidae; genus Morone; species Morone saxatilis. The sequence continues at coordinate 4,246,020 of NW_023339729.1, forward strand.
AATAAAGGAATACCTTTTTATCTGTGGATTTAGGTCAATTAAGTCAGATGAGGACATGGCAGAATAATGAAGATATAGGATTTAGGACAGGTTTGCATGAACATAGTGTGTCTTTCTTTTTTTGCATGACTATAATTAGATACTGGATCAAAAAAAAGAAAATGGTGTGTCATTATTATTTTGGTTGCATCCTTGCATCTGTTCTTTTGCACCAGTGTTGCATGTTCCAGCCATTGCATTTCCATGTACAGTTGATTTAATTTCAGCATGCAATGTTGCTCCATTTTTTCCTGAAAACGAACAAATCCGTCATTCTTAATGAGATAGTTGGAGAATGTGTGTGAGAGTTTTGCCACGTCGCTGTGAGGGCCCAGGCAGCAGCAGCAGCAGCAGCTCTGGCCTTGTGTTGACAGAGCTGGGTTCATTCACAGCAGCTCCCTCTGGCAGGAGAGGAAGAGAGAGAGAGCCAGCCTGGCTGCCTGCTGGGGTCACGTGATGTATGGGCCGGGCTCCCTGGGGAGGGAGGAGGATGAATGGGCACTTTGTTACCTTCCACCAAATAGGCTGCCTCCCAATACAGGCCTGGGAAGAGAGAGGGAGACGGAGAGAGAGAGCGTGTGTGTGTGAGCAGCTCCCCTGGGGCTCGCGTTGGCGAATAAACAGCCTCACATGGACTAGCTAAACAGATCAGGTCAGCCACAGCTCAGCAGCAGCAGATAGTGGTGAGAGGTTTATTCATGGGTCTGAACACAGCTTGCAGTGAGAGGAATGCTGTCCTGATTAGCCAATGTCCAGCCAGCAAGAAAACAGCTGTTATGTTCATAGAAAAACAACAAAATAACTCAGGCAGAGGTTAGACTCAGAGCAGACAGCCTCAGTTCCTGAGTGTCTTGGAAAGAGGAAGCAACAATAGAGGAAACTGCAAACACACATGTACAAGACTGGAACAAAATCACAATTTCGCTCTTTTATCTCTTTTTTGTGCAGTTTATTGGCTTTATTGAATTCTTTCTTGGAAGAATTGGATGTGTGAATCACAAGACGGTAGATTAAACATTTAACTCAACTCTTATCTTTCTCTCTCCCTCAGATGCCAATCCTATCATCAAGGAGAGCGTCGCTAAGCAGCTGCTCCGCACCAAGAGGCAGGATCGACCAGTGAAGCCCGGCCACCCTGATGAGCCAATGAGGGTAAGGTTCATCCAGAGCAAAGAGCACAGAAACATTATAGAAACAGACTATTGACTATTGATCAGACTGAGTTCTACATCTATGTGGGTTATTTTAACCTTCCTATTCAGCATTTACAAGCACTGCATAAACAGTACTTTACAACACACTGTAGTGTAGCTGTAAACAATTATAAAGACTATTTAGTGTTTTATTATTTTTTGTGACAATGCTTGATATTTTAATGTACATCACTAAATAATTAATACACTGTGTTTATAAAGCCTTTATTAAGTGTTTATACAGATGCAGGTGGGTTTTAAACAGTTTGAAGACATATCTTTATATGTGATAGCAACTATATTATATCACGTTATGTCATTAAGCATTCATTATCTGTTTATAATGAATTATGGGGAATTGCAGTTGTTTACAGATGCTTTAATAAATACTTAAAAATGTGTTATAAACATTCATTCAAGTGTGTATGTTCTATTGTTTATAAATGCTAAATGGGTGGTTGTGAGTATTTTATAGGTTTTATAGGTTTATATATTATATATTATATTATATATATTTATATACCTACACACTAAATCAGTATCTTTTAAAAATGTAATGTTTCATAACTGTGTTATTTATTAATTTGCTTTTTAAAAATCTTGAAACATTCACAATTTAGAAAGACAATTAAAGCCAGTTATAAATAAACAAATATATATGGATATAATTTAACATAATTTATCATTTCAATTTTAATTTAAAATCAATTAGAGGTCTATCACGCAGGCATTGTGGAGGGAATTTTAGCTGAGCACATATTCACCACAAAGCTTCAGAATGCTCTTCAAATGATTAGAACAAAACCTTTTTTTAAAATAGATCGAATCTGATCCTCTCAACAAATCTGTCTTTCCGATCACAATATCAATCACTTAATGTAAACACTGTACTGCTTTAGCTCTTGGCACTGTGCTTCACTGCATTGTGACCTGATAAGAACTGAAGCAGCGGTATTTGTACACTCATCTCTCCCGTGCATTCGTGCATTGTGATGCTTTGAATGCATCCATTCATCATTGTACGTCTAAGCATGTTTCCATCTGTTTAGCTCTACTCATCTCTGTAATTTCACTTTGCGCTGTCAAGTGCTGTTTGTTGTGCTTTTATGGTACAATGCAAACATTCAAAGCAGAGGACAAAATAGTTCTGAGTCAGTACTGTGGCTAGGTGACTCCCCTCTCATTCAGGTTCATATGTGGCAAACCAGATCTGCATTTATCAGCTTTCTTGTGTTGTCACTTTATTTTCCTCTGTCCGTACCCCCAGGAGCACCTGCTCCACATGCAGGCTCTGGACCAGAGGGCCCAGGAGACCAACCTGGAGCACTGGCTGAACCCCCACTGCTACCCTCGCTGTGACAGGAACTATGGATACCCTGTCTGATGATGGCGATGATTGAGGTCACCCTCAAGTTTTAACTTTCACTTCAAACCCCAAATGCACACTGTGCATGAATGCAACACCGTGCACATACAGCAGCAACATAATCAGTAACACAGGCCCTAATCCTTATACTCACATTGGGAATGACATTCAAAAAGACCCAAGCAACCCCTGCTTCAAGGCTGTACTTTCTTCTATGCTCTCAATTTCTCATGGCTGTTGTGTTATATCTTTTCCTGTTTTTTCTGATTTCTATCTCGACTGCTTGGTACAACAGGAAACCTCAGAAACCTGTCAGACAGTTTCATAACCAGGCTCATTTTTTAATATTGTTAGATATCTTGTTTAAATCTTTTCAGTCAAACCGGTTTATAAACAACAGTATTTCCTTGTTAACAGATATCCACAGTACATGTAAGTCCTAACTTTAGTTTAGCTCTGTTACACACTTGAAAATCAACACTTATTTCACAAGCTTTTTGGTTAAGTAGAAAATAAAACTCTAGCAAAGGGACTTCGAAACTTGACAAAAAACCTAAATATTGAAATATTACTCAGTCTTGCCTTATTGAACAGCATAAATGAATACATTCACACATTGGTCTCATCAGACTAGAAATATGCTACATGTGTAATAGAAATTAGACCTGAGCATTTTCCAATGTTTGAACTGTTCTTTACATTGTTACCTTTTTCTTTTTGTTTCTTCACAGTAAAGGCCCAGGAGAGACAGAGTGGACTCAACAGTGGCAGCAATGAAAAACTCCTTCTCTCTCCTTTTCCTAATATATGACCATGTGAAGATAATAAACAGTGCATATAATCTCTCTGTATCCCAGCTGTGTAGTTTAATGTTATCAGTATTGAATTGAATTGAAAGCCTTT
>NW_023339729.1:4249545-4265864 GCF_004916995.1 Morone saxatilis
AGTACAATGAGATTTGGAGAGCAGTAGCTTCTACATTTATTTTCTTAATTGTGTATCATGTATCACAATAAAATATACAAATACAAATAAAGTGCCTAAGGGTAACAAAGGTTGTGTTATAATTATTAATATTATAATTAGGCATATTATTATTAGTATCAGTATGAGAGGAGGAAGAGTGATGAGTCTTGTTATATTGCCCTGAGGGGGATGCGTCCTGCTCTGTGGCTCTGCAGTGTCCGCATCATCCGAAGGAGGACTTTAAATATTTGCAGAATGATGTGTGGATCAGTTGGCACTCAGATGAGCGAACATGTCCATTTTTTGTGCCTCTAAATTCGGTTTGGTTTGTCGCTTTCTGAGACCTTCTAGAAGAGACCAGGATCAGGTGTGGATTCATACAGTAAATTATTTATTTCGTTTATGTCATTTGGAACTCTGCAGAAAAAAGTGATTGTTTGGAGGTTAATTGCCGTGTGCACATGAGGTTTGTCGTATATAGAAGCCTTTTGGAGCCACATAGGTAGGCCTGTGTCACGGTAAAAAGGGCCGTGTCGCGCCTCCAAAGAGCGGCGAAAAGTAGGTCCATGAGCAGGCTGCAAGCTCAGGCCTGTCTGAAGAGCCGATTAGAAAAACAGACTATTTAAACCTTTTCTGAAATATGTATTTTAAAAAACATACCCGCAAACTATAGGCTATAAGTGCTTTGGTTCATGTTATATATTGTTCCTATAGAAATACACAGTAAACATTAATACAATTGGCGCTTATTCTAAGATTATAGAAAGTGATTTTAAAATTTTGAAATAAATAGAATATAGCAGTCGGGACCTATGAGAATGAATTGTGGATTTTTTTATTTTTGTAATTGATTCAATTGACTGAATTTATACACGCCGCATATATTAAAATCCAATATTCACAGCGGGTTTACGGACTGCTGTGTGCAGAAGGGAAAAGCTGACTGTGAGCAGAAATGTATGCAGGCCTGCTGTTAAAGCCTTATATTGATTCACTGGGTTAAAGCCAACCCTGAGGCCTTCACTTCCCTCTGTCTGGAACCATAGCCACTGTTTGTTTGGAGGAGTTTAAAATAACGCAATTTTTCATACATTTCCCAGTGACCTCTAAAGAAATTGAGGCCATTAAAAATATATAAGAAAGAAGAAAACAACCCCAAGGATTTAAATGGTGCGTTGGTGCGCTAATTGCGTAACAAAAATCCATTTTCATCTGAGTGTATGCGTTGCGTTCAGAGGTCATTTAAAGCGGGCCGACAGCGCCTGACAACACAACACAACAATTAAACACAACGAAATGAGAAAATTCAAAGGATTTATTGAAAAGCGTCTATAAAGCAATTTGACACCAACTCTGTAATTATTACATTAAAGCTTCATGAACGTTTTCTATGAAAATGTAAAATATACTATGTTAATGGCAAAACGTTATATGAACATAAGTGTGTCCGTGTTGAATTTATTCATTTATCTTACAATTAGAAATGTTAGAGACATTACAAACTCCCGAGACAGGCTCGGTCTTTGAACACAACACAAACGGATTATTTCTTAATACTTTTGAATTCAAAGTGCTTGAGTACATTTTTAAATATTAACCCTGCTGAATTCGACAGGGTATATTCAGTCTAATTGGTTCAAATTATAGAGAAATATTCAATCTGTGGACTTAATTTATTATCTAAGCCTCACCTCGCTTCTCATAATTTGCTAGCATGAGCTTAGGCTGGAAGATATGAGTGAAAAAATACATTCTAGTTAGTTACAGTTGCAAAATAGTAAACTCTGTACAGAAAGTAGCCAGCTGCTGCAAAGGAAACATGCAACTCACTTCATGTTTAACCAATGCAGGGTGTGAAATGGACTTCATTTGATTTGGTCAATACATTAAACAGATGTCCAACTTTATAATATATACACACATATATGCACATTATGTAATTTGCTTTTATACATTACATACAAAAACTGCTTTGCCTAGTAATCACACTGTGTCCTATAAACCTCAGAATGATTCTGATGCAAGTCAGAGAAAGCAAAGCGCGGCATAAACAATCAGTCAAGCAATCATCTTTTGTCTTTGAAGAAGCCTTTAGAGGTGCTGCTCTCCTTGATGGTGACCGTCAGGAAGTTGGTGGTGACGTCTGTAACAAGGACCTTTTCCACGTTGCCCAGAGAGGGCCTCCACGTCACTTCATCCAAGTCGTGGTCGAGCCTGGTCGGGGACGGCCTGTCCAAGAAGTAAGGCTTTTCCATCTGTGGGAGCTCGGCAGGGCGACCCTGGTTCTGGCTCATTTTGGACTGGTGCTTGAAGTGTGGAGGAGCCAGGTAGCTGGAGCTGTCCTTAGTCCTGTGTGTGTCCATGTCTGTCCTGTGTGGGTGCAGGCCGCGGTCTGAGTAGAACTGCTTGTAGGAGCTTCCGCCGGAGATTCCCCGGTTGTGCGTGTGGTGATGATGGTGGTGGTGGTGATGGTGGTGTTTATGACTGTGTCCGTGGTTCTCTGGATGTCTGTGGGCCACTTTGACCAGCCTCATCTCCCCACCCCCCTGGAGCTTAGCCAGTTTGTGAGGGATGTGGCTCACCTCCTCTGCTCTCCTCTTGTGTGGCTCAGAGACGGCGGGGCCGCAGCTGCTGTCCTTGAAGCGGGGCTTAGGCTTCGGGCCTCTTTTTTTGGGTACGTGGATGAGTCCATCTGGACCGGTCTGCTGGAGGGAAGGCTGCTGGTGCTCACGGGCGCTCAGTTCTGCTGGTCGGATGCGTACGCTTTCTCCTCGGTTGACTGTGCTGGGTGGGAAGATGGTGGGAACAACGGCTCTCAGGCCCTCTCTGGCCCTGGGGGTGATAACCGGCTCTGGAGTTGGGTAGGTGATGTGCATCCCTCGGACTGCCTCACTCCTGAACTCATAGGACTTGGCTTTGACTTTAGCCTGAGCCTATTAGAAGGTAAGAGAATAAGAGGGAAATTATTATTCAAAAATATACAAAAAAGAAGAAGAAGGAAAAAAAAAAGAAAAGAGAAGTGCAGTTATTTATTTCTTCTTCGCAAAAACAGGCCTTTTTCACAGCAGGAATTTTGACTTTTCATAGTGGAAGAGCATGCACAAAACCAAGCAGCTAAACTCAATTCAGACATCATTCATTTTATTATTCACACATGTGCTTTTTCCACAGTGACATGTCAAAATATCTTCTTCGAAAGACGCCTATTGACTGTTTCAGTTACGGCCCATGCCACACTCCATGTGTGTAACATTTTAAAATGGGAAACATAAGAGTGCTAGCAGTGGCAGACACACAAACAGGCTACAGCAGCAGCAAGGCCACCGTATTTATTAGTCCAATTCCACTAGCCCATTTCTGACAACAGCCCTGTCAACGGAGACTCTGGTATTTAGTTCAAGATAAACTGTCGGTCATTAAGCAATTTTCACGGTTCGTTGTCCTGAAAAGCTGAAACCTCTTGCTGACTGCACCAGGCTTCACTCCATTCAATCCATTCACGTAGGACAGTAAAATTTTTTGCATCTTGAATTTAATGACGGGTGAAATAGTAAAAACGGATCTCTGTAAAACATCTGAGCAAGTCGCTGCAATGGCGGCTTCACAACAGGAATGACAGGTGCTCCAAAGCGCCTTTAGTATGTCAACGTTACACACACACATACATTAAATGGCTAAGAAGTGTTGTTGGGATAGGCATAAACTGTAGCCATTCATGTAAAGGAAAACCTCGGCATATGTGTAAGGGTGAAACACAATATGAGGCCGAATTATGTGCTTTATAAATAAACTGCTTAAAAACCAGAGCACGCACTGCATAGTCAAAGACAATTGTATGGGTTAAAAAAAAAAAAAGTGTACAAGCATTCAACACTGTTACCTCATTAGCCGTGTAACTCATTAAAATAAAAACACTTAAAAACAGCGCTGCTAAAAGTACCTTGAGCAGAAATGTCTTGGGCTTTGGTCCTCTCTTTTTGGGCCCATAGAGCTCCCTTTCACGCTCCCTGTGAACAAATATAGTGACAGACACCCATTTTGAGTGTCACGGGAGCAAAGTGCACCGAGGACACCATATATTTATTGGACATGTTAACACTCACTGGCTCTGCCCACGAAGGCCAGCACAGACATCTTACCTCTGCTCAAAAGCGGCAAACAGGCGCGAGTCCAAAATATTTTCCTCCGGTTCCCAAGTGCTGTATCTGTGAATTAAAACATGAAGTTAGGTCGAGGAGGCGAGCGCTGACACACACCGTGTGGATGGCCGTAGCGTTAGCCTGCGAGCTAAAATCTCCATCGTGCTATAACGCTACACCTCAGTTTTAATCCGGGCTGTCTCGCTAGCTCTGGCGAGCTAACGACAGCCACCGCCGAGACAGTACACACACCACAGCCGCGGGTGGAAAACATGCAAGAGACACAATGCAGCAGGACTTACTTGGGAGACCAGCCCTTCCATTTCACAAGGTATTCGATCCGACCCTGCATGCCATCAGAAACAAACAGACATTACTTCATTAGCTTGCAGGGCAACAGTAGTATTAGAGTGCGGTGCTGGTGCGTTACATTCAACGCTTTGGGAGAAAACGGGCACATTACATCTCACGCCTACCTTCCTTATCCTCCGCTTGATGATAGACTCGGCAGCGAAGACCCTCTCCCCGACGGCAGACAGCTCCATGTTTACTCCAGTGCTACCTACCGTTAGCTTGGTGGACGCTAACGTTAGCAGAGCATATATTTTTCTCCAGTCCCAGCCACTCTGAATTCCCGACAGACCATAATACTCCCGAACAGAATGGACGTCAGCGCAGTTTTTTACAGCGTTGCTAGGAAACGGCAGTCGGAGGAACCTCTAGAAGGACACCCATTGGTCCAGCCGTTGCTACGTGCTCGGGTTGCTAAGTAAGGGGAGGAGCGTGCGCCTCGGTGAATTCTTCTTTCAGGGGGGAAATGGTGGCGATTTTCCCCGCGCGGCGAGTGAATCATTTCGCGCAACTTATGCGAGATATTCAAAAATGCACGTGGTATCACAAGTAGTGCAGTTTTAAGCGCACGGCAGTGTCGTCAAGCAAATAGAGAACCAGGAAATAACAAGGCTGTTTAATTTATGCGACAGAGCGACAAACAGTAGCCTATATGAGACGCCCCTCATTTTCGTTGAGTCTATCCGGCAATGTGTCTATCTAATGCTGTAAACTCTCTTGGCAGAGGTTATTATAGACCTATTAGTCATTAAGCACACAAGCCGTGATAGAACTCGTTACAAATGTATCGCCTGCCCACATTCATTCAGTTTATTCTCGCTGTCTCAGGCCAAACATAAAGGATCAATGCACTTCTGTCGGGCAAAAAGATACGCTATTTGTGTTCCTATTATTTCTTCTAAACACCATTTGTAGCGACTTTGATTTTGAAGTTAAGGGTTTAAGACACATTTATCGAATGCATATATTTATGGCGATTTGTGGTTTAAAATAACATCAGTATACATTATAATCAAAGAGCTGTCAGCCACGTTAAACACCGGGTTGATTGAGTCCGCCTTTAAATAAATCTGTAGTCAGGTGAAATGACAGTCCGTTTCTGTTACTGCATTATACAAGGTGTTTAGTGACAGTGATTTATAAATTGTTAGGAAAACGAAGCTGCTGGCATGAACCAAAATGAAGCATGAAAAGATCAGCTGATGCATGCTGTCCATATGTATCTGCATTATGGAAAAGATCCGACCGGTGTTACCGGTCACCTCCCGTCTGATTGATCGTTCAATAAAACATATAAAACAGGTTGCTGTCTGGTTCTGAGATTTCTAAAAAATAAACAGCTTTTCTGTCGGGAGTCTATGTCCTTTTCTGTTAATGAGATTACGAACCCAAATAATCTGCAAATGCGCAAATAATGTGTATCGGCTTCCATTAGGCATAGCCTGTTGTTTTTTAATGCAACATGCAACCAACGCAGTGAGAGAGCCAGAAAAATATAAATGTACACTATTCTATTAATTTAGTTTCTTCAACTCAAAAACTTTGATTTAACAAAATTAAAATAAATCCTATAGCCTAGGTCTATCAAACAAACACACAAACAAACAAACAAAAGGAGTTCTGATGAATCGGATTACTGTTCCGCTCAGTCTACAATCCACGGGCCGATGGCTAGGCCTACATTTTTTAAGAAATAAAGACAAAATAAATTAATTAAAAAATGATCGTTAAGGGGGCAATGGCAGCGATGTATAGGCCTAATCGGCGGGAATAATACATTAGGCTATTTAAAATAATTAATTGTAGGCCTAATTAATAAGAATACAACAACAATAATAATATTAATAATTTTAATAGGCAACATAACAGTTTTATAAAATATAAAATTTACGGTTCAGTAGAATCGGCAGGGTTTTGTCAAAGTAAGACAATTATTACACAGGACAGGCCTATTAGTTTAATTATCTGAGATATATGGAAAAATCTCATTTAAGCCTTTTAAAATGATCATTATTCATTCATTATTATTACCTTGATTGAAATACAGAGAAAATAAATGAGAGCGAACAATAAATGCGACTTCTTCGACACCAAGACTGAGAGCTGATGTTTGAACATTAAATTGTTCAATCAGGACTCAGAGTCCAGCCTCAGTTCTCAGAAGCATTAATAACCGACAGATTCAATTAAAACAGAATGAAGCAAGTGTTCCATGCCATCATTTCCCATAGAGGCCAAGCAGAGTCAGATTAGGTTTACCTATGCGGCATGACCACTGACGATTGACAGAAAAATAAAATATTAAAAGACTCTTATAAATTCTTATCGGTGTGTTGTACAAAATAATTCATAAACAATATTATTCCACAAATAAGAAGTCCAAATAATTGGAAGCTGTTTATTTAAATAACATGTATTTTCCCCTCTCTGCTGTGTGTGAAATAGGCTGACTCTGAATCAGACATCATTGTAAAGCTTCTACATCAAACAATAAAATCATTATAATTAGTTTGTCAAGGAGATTAAATGTTTACATGCATTTCAAGAGAGCAAATGAAATGAGCGCTTTGTATGAATGATTCAGCCAGATGAAAGATGGCAGTGAAGGCCTGTACGGCTTTAAACGACCTGCACTGACAGACGGGAGAAAGACTCCACGGATTCATTTAAACACCTCACAGGCCATAGACGGATCCCACATCTAATATAGGCTGTGTTCATTCGGCTGAAACGCAGAGATCAGGACACAAACCTCCGTTTAAAGGCCCTGACAGTTCACACTGAGGCATAACTAAAGGTCAATCATTTATTACACTGACCACTAACTTCTTTTCATCAGAATATTTGTCGTTATAAATTCGTTAAATTATTAATGAATCGCTGTGTCTGCAAACGGCACAAAGCCACAGTGGATTTGATTTCCAAGAAAGTCTTCATTCAGACGCGAATAGATTGATGCCTAATGTAGTGTTTAAAGTTTTTCTTCTCATTGTTTCTGATGAAGGTAGATCACCTCAAACCAAACCCATGGGGGGTGATGCGACCCCACAGAGAGACATCACAAACAGTGACAGCAGCAACTGGGATTATTATCCAAATAAACCAGAGTATTTTCTTCAATCAGAGCTGAAGCCTGAAGGAAAGAACGCAGAGAGGGAGAGTGAATCCATCTGAAGCCGTTCTACAATTTTAGATTTAAAATATGGAAGATATCCACATTTGATGAACTGAGGAATGGTAACGTCGTGGAGACTTTTTGGGAGAGGCAGATACATTTGGAAGCAGGCAGAAGCCAATGAAGTAATACATTGGCTTGGGAGACGTTTGTCTCATGATGTTATGATTTTAGGATGTATTTCTGATTGCATTCCTGTCTCCAGTGTTCCGACAGAAAGGGAAGACGGGCGCAGCTCGCACTCTGGATGCGATTGGTCTCGGCGCGCCTGCAGTGCAGCAGTGCTGCCGCCGTTAAAACACCATTGGTTGGCTTGTATCCGGGCAAGACGCGGGTTCCTGGTGTGCGCACAAACGGGAAAACCCCTGCCACACCAAACAGGCAGTGATGTGGAAACCGCAGTAATAGGCAAAGAGACATACAGACAGAGTAGGACATCGGTCGTTCCCATTAAGCCCATTTGATCAGTTTGTTGGTGGGATAATTATAAAACAGAGAAGAAGGGCGATCTTGATACGAAACAAGCAATGCTGAAATTAAACAGTGTTCCTCTTTCTCTTACAATCCTCTAAGGTTTCATTTATTGCATTTAGTTATATAGCAACTAATGGAAAGGTGAGGCAAGGCAGTTTTATCACTGAGGATCTCATCATGCACACAGGCTTTCGGCCATATAGGGCTATTTGCATTGGCTTTAAACCGGGGATTTCTTTCCCAGAACCCTCCTTGCCTCAAGAGAAAAATTTGTTTTCCGTGAAGTCTACAAATCCCCAACATGTTCCAGAAGCAACACACACCTATATGTTGTTAAACTTGAATGAACACATACTTACGTACACACACAGAACGCTGCAGATGACACACAGGCCATACAGGTTTAAACACTCACGTGTTTGGATCATGTGGACTGATGAGTCAGTGACTGCTGCTGCTGATTTGAGTTTAATCACAAGTGGGTGTGTGTCACTGAACTGACACAGCAGGGTGTTCCCAGCAGGTGAGTCAGTGTATTTGGAACCTCCAGAGTCATGATGACTGTACTATGCGCTCTGCATTCCCCTCCAACCACTCATTGAGTTATTAAGGAGGCTGGGATAAACAGAGGGAAATGAATCGGTTTCTGCAAAGAGTTGTGGTATTGTAATAAATACAAGAATTTGAAACGAATATGCTGTGTCATTCTGACAGTGGAGCTACACGGTGGTTTAGTGAAAGAGATCCTGAGATCATTTTTTTCCTTTAGAAAATAAAAGAATTTTTACAAAAGTTCTGCAGGCCTGGTTTAAACAGCTGGGTTCACACTTATTGCACAAAGTCATTCGTTGGCAGAAGTATTGTCTGTTTTGTGTTCCTGACAGTTAAAATGGCTGTATCACAGCAACACTCACAATTAAATAAAGAGCATCTAACAGATTGTGCCTGTCGCAAATGTTTCATTTAAGCCTCCATCCTTATTCAATTACCCTGAGTTAAATTAGAAATCTGTGAGTCAGTTTAAAACCCGCAGTGCTTGGACTTTATATTTCTGTGCACCTGGATGTGGAATTACACTGCAGGCCTGCTGGAGAGGACTCCGCGGAAGACACGTTTTTAATGTCCCTGTTCCTCTAGAAAGATCCGGACCCCAGCAGCACTACCTGTGCGTTGATCGCCTCTCAGTCTGTCGGGGATCAACCACAGGCCTGACTCAGTCATACAAGCATGAGCTGGCAGATGAGAGGAAGAGGGTGGATCATCAAGAACACGAGTTATTACACCATTTTATACACTTCTTCTTTTATTTATCGGATAACATTTGTTCGCAGTGTTACAGGGTTTTTTTCTCTCCATTTTTGCCTACAAACAAGCAAACAAGCCATATGACACTTAGAGGAAATAATAATGTCTTAAATCCTGCGGGGGATTTCCTGCTGCAGCTTCTTAGCTGAAACATTGTTGCAATTATTTGTCGGCTGCAGCAGCTGCGAGGCGTCTCCCAGAGACACCACAGAGAAGAAAGTGGATGGAGCGGAGAGAGGACAGCCATTTTCTCTGTCGTTGCTCACATTAACGCGTGCAGAAAGCACTTTTATTGGCGGGCTGCAGCGGAGGAAAATGGTCGGGAGGTGCAGTCACTACCGTTTCGGTCGTCGAATTACACAAGTCACGTGTTTACAGCGTCGGAAAAGGCGGATTTTAATCATTCCCCCCCATAAAACACACACCAGAGGTTGCGTTCGAATCAAACAGGAGCATTTTCTGAGAGGTTTATGAAGCACGGAGCTCCTCCGCACCCTAAAGGCGCCCTCCACTTATTCAGAGGAGCAGCAACTGTCTGCTTCATCATATGAACGCAAGAAATAAGAAACCGTGGAAATAAAAGCTTCTGTCGTTTAGGTTGAACCTGTAGGTCAAGCAAGAAATCGGTCGCCCCCTGCTGCGTCCCTCTTAGCATGTCGGGAGGGTCTATCCAAGAAACATCTGACCTGAACAGCTGCTGAGGTCAAACTTATGAGCTTTAAACGACCAATATCCTCATAAAAGACACGCGTGTTGGTTAAACCATAAAGCAATGACGGGTCGATTTTTGTCGGCATCTGATTTAAAGAACAGCAGTTATTATTATCATCTGGAGATCTTATTATATCGCATATTAATATTTCAAATAACACACACCTGTAATGTTGGTTTTAACACACTATCTGTTGCTGATTTAGGCCAGAATGAAGCTGCAAACGGCCTTTTTACTCGCTTTCCATTTAATTACTTGTGAATGCTTGAAATGAACGACCAGGCGTTTGCTGTCTATATGCAGCAGGCCTGACCTGTAGCTACAGTATGCACACAAGGCAAATAGTTGGTCCGGGCAGCCCATCTGAAAATAAACTCACAGGCTCTGTAATAATCCTCACGGCCCGCAGCCTACACACACACACTCTAACACACACAGCCACAAATAGAGCCATGTACAGATTTGGAAACTTGAGGTAAGGTTAGCCATTTAAGAGCCTTATAGCTGCCGCCCTTTCCTGTTGAAATCTTTAATTCTGCGTGGGAAGCCAAGGTCACATGGATACCAGACATTAGGTTTCTTTTTTTTTTTTTTAAAGCTGGTATAGGGTGATAGAAGTATAAACTGAAACACACAAGTCCACATAGCACTTGCAAACAATTTTATTATTGCAAAATGTATCATTGGAAGCCTTCATTTTTTTAGTCTGCACACAAAACATCAAAAGTGCAAATCCGGTCAGCATCCTCACAGAGCAGTTCAATGCACCTCAGATCACAAAGTGCTGGAGGGGGTTTCTAAAGAGGGAGAAGGGGCATGTGTGACACAAGGGGACGGATCTGATTATGACAACAATGTGTGCTTTTACGTACTTTCAATTACCGCTTTGTTGCAAAAGTTACTCAAAATGTGACAGAAACAAGCCCATTCAATTCCATACATAACAGCAAACATGTCAGGGTGCCAGAGAACGGAAACATGAAAAAGTGATTCATAGAGCACCCAGCTGGTGGTACTAATCTGTTGGATTACACAGCTCAACTGGCAGTGTTAACACAGATTTGTGATTGATATAATTCAAAATTTTAAAAAAGCAATTTTCAGTCACCACACTGCTGCGAAACACAGAATGAACAGTCACAAAGTTGTAAATTGACTGTCTTAATGGAAGTGACTTGTGCTCAGTATCAGATCTCGAGATGCATGGCTCAAAAAACACTTTGCACAGATATCAAATAAAAGGAGCATATATCAAACATTAATAATCTTTCATTTAAAAACCTTTCTGTGTTCCCTTTTCCACAATGCAAATCACATTTATTGACAGAAAGGCGCTTCATTTTTCTTTATCTGCTTGTTTAAGCATGCCTAATGGCATAATCTGTCCAAACAGCATGCATCCTTGTTTAAATCTGTCCATCTGTTCACACACACTCTCTCACACACAAGCACACACACACACACACACACACACACACAGTGTAATTTACCATGTTTCAATATAATTTGTCTTCCTTACAAAACTCTCCATAAAGCCTACATTAGTTGAACATTATCTTATGCAGACAGTTGAGTGTATAATGAAAGTACATCCATAGAAAAGTGAAGAGTATGTACAAGAGTTAAGTGCATCTTCAATTAAAGTTCTGGCATTTCTTAGACCTAATTTTACTTTTTAAACTAGGTTTGAAATAGCTGAAATTAGATACTGCATGTGATAAAATCTCCAGAAGTAACAACAGGTAGAGCTTATGAGAAGAAATTTGCAAATAACGCAATAAAGGATTTTTTTTAAACTGAACTATACAAAATGAAAACAACATCAAGGGTTCATTTGTACATTCAATAATCTGAAAATACAAATATATGTAATATACATTTATACAGTTACACAGCTGGTCCCCACTTCAGTTACACTGTTATGTATTCCTTAAACGTGACTGTGAGGCAATTTGTAGTAATGTCTGTGATCACTATATTCCCAAGGAAAGGCTGGAAAGAGGGAAATGTCACCTCCTTTCTCTTTTCGTGGTTAGAAACAGGTGATGAATCAACCTTCTCCTCCTCTGTAGCTTTTTCTGTTTCAGTCTGGGGCAGAGTGTCTGTCTGTGCGTCCGTTTGTGTTTCAGCTTGTGTGTCTGCTTCATCCCGTGTGTGTGTTTCATCCTGTGTGTGTGCTTCAGCCTGTGTGTGTGCTTCAGCCTGGGTAGCTTTAGGCCTGGACTTGACAATGCTCAAGTCCATAGGTTCCTCTTGGTCTGCATAGCCACAGTCCTGCAGTCCAATGTGACTCTGGAGTCCGTTTTGGTGGGTGCTGATGCTTTGGGTGGGTGAAGATGCCGTGTTAGGAGCGCTGATACTCCTGGAGCTAAAAAACCTCTTACTGCTCCTGTGCTCCTCACTATCCGTGTCAGAGAAGTGTCGCTTTAGTCCTTGAAATCCACCTTGGCTTCCTCTTTTGTCAAGTGGGGAGGGAACTCCCCTATCCAAAGGCAGGGAGAGCAGATTAGGCTTGGTTGTCAATTGTAAAGGCTGATCCGCTGGAAGCTGCCCCTGACCCCTGACCCCGATATGTTTATCCTGCTCCGTCACAGTTGGCTCCATTTTGGGGGACTGTTCCTTTTCTTTGCGGCAATCTCCGTTAAATCCAGAACTGGGAACAGTTTGTTTAGCTTTGGGGTTTTTTGCAAATCCATTCATGAGGCCGAGCTTCTTGACGAGTCTCATCTTCTCAAGGTGGTTCTCCGTGGTGCTGTCCGTCCCCTGCGGCGGCTTTTCAGCTGTTTCAGAATCCCCGTTTTTAATCTTAGCCGCTTGCATTCCGTTTTCCATGTACTTGCTCATGACAATAACAATCCGCCCATTCTTGTTTTTGTTCTTTACGATCTTTAGCTTGCCGTTGCTGACACCATTCGACTGTGGTAAAGCATCCTCTTTAGGTTTGACCTTCTCTGGCTCTTTGTGGCCATTGAGGTCTGCTGGAAGCTTCTTCAGCTCCATGGTGATATCCTTGACTTTGGTAAGGCAGCCTGAGTCCTTGTCCCTGACCCACTTTTGCTGCAGCACCGGGGGAAGGTTGTACCCCTTGTTGGCCAGCTCTGGAGCCTTGACCTCTCTGGGTTTAGCAAATATGGGCTCATGCACCTTGAGGTCCGGTTGGTAGTGGTGATGCTTCTTGCTGTTTAGCTGATAGTAGAACTTCTTGCCGTTGGCCTGCTGCTCGGCCTCCCGCTCCCTGCACAGTGGCTGGTACTGGTGGTGCTTCTTGCTGTTCAGCTGGTACTGCTGGCCCTGGGGACGGAGCATCTGAATGGGGCTGGTCTTCTGACAGCTTCCCTCGTCCAGGGACGCCTCATGAAGGTCAGCCAGAATGCTGGATCTCCGGGCGAAAGAAGGAACCTGTGAGACCAGACAGTAGCTTGTGTTATTAAGTACATTTAACTTCAATAATATTACACAAGGAATTGGGGGATTTCTGGTGTTCTTACAGTATTTAAAGAAAAGGGTGTCTCTCTCCGCAGGCCATTTGATTAATGGTTCAACTGTCTACAGTATCTATACATGTGTCTGTGTCATGGCTACAACAAAAAGCCATGGTTCGCTGGGGCCCACGAGCTGCACTGAAGAAACTGTGCTCGGAATGTGTGAAGGGGCTCTTCTGAGGCCCCAACGAGCACACAGTTTATTTCAGGGGCCTTCGCCCATGTTCACACAGCCCTCCTACAGTTCCTGTGCAGCTCTTTCAGCCAGTGGCCTGGCCATCAGAGTGACATTTCAAAGTGTCTCCTGTGGCTGTGACCTCAGCTCGGAGGAATGTCACTGGCTGCTTTGTGTCCCGTCATTGACTTTATCCCATGTGTTACCACCAACACCCTCCTGAGAGGAACAAAAACACTCCTCTGAGGGGTTCCCCAGGCCTTTTAGACTGGTGATTGATGCGCTAAATGTACGATTCACAGTCATTTAGTTACAACTGTTAGGTCAGGGAACTGGTCTCTATAAAATTTAATGGATATAATATCTGCTCGCATATATATTGTATATCTTTACATTTTCTAAGTTAAAGGAGCACAACACTGATTTTACACACACAAAATTCAATTATCTCAACAAGAGGGGCCTTCTGTGGCCCTGGAGGAGCTTTGTCAGGTCTGAGAAAAAAAACCCTGTGGTACAACCTGGATATGTTGATAGGCATGGGTGTTTACCAGGCAGTGGGGTCTGCCAAATAATGCATCTGAGCTGCATTATGGGAAAAGTAGGATCCAGCATTTCTGGAGCTTGACCATGTGTAAAAGTCAGGCTATCTCAGCTGAGGCTGTGTATTAGCACAATCTGACGATATGATGTGCATTATGATATAGGGGTTATGCTTCAATATATTGCGATATATTGCTGTACTGTGAGCCATAATATATTGTGGAGATTTTAGGAAAACTGTCATAGTATAAAGAACAGAAGAAAAGCTTACTTTTATATGCAACAGAACAGAACAGTGGGATATGTATTTGTATTATCACAGTCCCTGTAAAATCTCACATCACAGCTCTCAGTTAAGGTTTACAACTCTGCTGTCTAGAGGTTGGGGTGTTTAAACACAAAAATCAACAGTGTTTTTGAGAATCAACACGATATCACGGAACAAAATATTGCAATACTCAAGTATACTAATACTTTCTTACACCCATAATCTCGGCCTTTTGCTGCTTTTATTTTGACCATTCTTTTTTGTCTGTCTCTTGCAGGTTTATGGAAGTGCAATATTATACCGCTGGAATGCCCCTTTAGATCTTCCTTATAGGGACATTTTTCTATGTTGCTTCCTGTGATTTATGGGGGGATTATGCATGAAAATGAATTTTAAGTATACCTTGATTTGATCGTTGACGTCATTGATAATAAAAAGAAGGGATAAGAAAGATTAACTGTATTTTTTTCCTCACCTGAACCAGAAGGTGCTTCGGCTTGGGTCCTCTCTTGCGATATCCCATCAGCTGCTCTTGACGTTCCCTGTGGGAGAGGAAAACAGCAGCCAATCAGTGAAACCATCTCACAGAGACGAGTCGCCGTTGCATGGCAACACACCGTCACGGGTGTCCTCCTCAGGCTCAGTTAGAAAACACTGAGCCCATGTTACAGATTGGAGTTACACTTCCTGATGCAGGAAGTGAAATTCATCCAGCACGGATTAAAGGAGCGTGCATTTTTATTTCATTATCGTTTATTTACTTTTTTACAGAATCCTCACCTTTCTTCATGCTTAATACCTTGTTACACTTGTCCCTAGCTGCTACAAAAAGCCAAACAGTGGCTTCAAATGAGGCTTCTTCCACCCAAAATAACACTCAATATATAATGTAATGTCTGTATCCACAGTAGAAGATAAAGGCCAGCCTCTCTCCGACTTTCCTTAGCTTTCTTCAGTCTCCATGCAAGTCTGTCCAAGGCAGTAACTCAATACCACAGACAGGAGTGATGTCAGTCCCCTCCCCCACCCTCCTCCCTCACATCTAATTACAATGACGACTCAGTGTATTTTCATAGCCTGGCATTCAGACGATTTGGCTCCCTGGAGAGACACGCAATTAGTTTCAATAAAGTCTCTCCTCTTTAGAGCGAGAGAGGTAATTGCAAAAACAGACGCAGAGTGATGTCGATGTTTTGGTTTACCGTGTGACCTGCACCTGAAAGGTTACAGTAAGCAAAAGCTGAAGGTGGCTAAGAGAACAGCCAGTGACAGTTTAAACACGCCATGCATTCAAGAAATTCAATTACACTGTCCTTCATGTGGAGCTGGCTGGTCAGTCACTCAACAGACTATTTAGCAATAAGCCAAGCAGCTAATTTCACCATGTTAGCCAACTTTGAAAACCATGGACACTGGGTCCTTCACTCATAGAGAACACGAGGAAGTTACTCTGATTCAATTTTGAGACAGTGCATTCTAACATTTACTAAACTACTATTAAGTTCATTGCTCACTTCATTTCGTCTTCCCACTACATCATGAGATTTAGAAAATATGTGCACCATAATTTTAATTCCCTCTCCATTCAAAAATATGTTTTTCTTCCTGTTCCTACAGTGTGATATTTAAGCTTCACTGTGCAGAATGCAATCAGTGCAGAGTTTGACACTAGAA
>NW_023339729.1:4265887-4283237 GCF_004916995.1 Morone saxatilis
AAAGTTTCTCTGTGCTCATTGAACATCTGATTTTAGGATGTGGACATACTTGCAGGATTCTGTGACACCACAATGATGGTCACACAAGTGTGATGTGAAAACCTGAGCTTGGGTCTGAACTTTAGATTTAGGACCAACTTAAATAATGGTGCACATGAGTAAAATCTAAAAAACAAAAAACAAAACAACAACAAACAAACAAACAATTAAAAACAAATTAGCAATCAGCCAAACAAAACGTTTGTGCTGGTAAGTGTATCATTTTGCATACTGAGTAATAACTGGTTTATTTATCACGTGGAAGATGACACAGGTGCACCTGGTGACTGGGTGGTGGGACAGCAGGTAGCACTTCAGCATAACCCGATGCTGAAGCTCAAATAACTGTCAGATGACAAAAAATCGAGGCAGTAACCTTTGGTACCTCTGACCTGAGTTTAACCCTACACCTAACAATATGATATTACACAAGTAGTTCCTACTTTGGACATGGAGATGAGTAACAGATACTTTACACAACGTGAACAGGAAATATGTGAAAATATCAATATAAACCTGTTATTTACCATTTAGGAAGCCGGTTTAACCAACTCTAAACTTACCTATCTTGGAAAGCATCAAGCAGTCTTGGGTCCAGGATGTTTTCCTCTGGTTCCCACGTGTTGTATCTATTCAGAGAGGAGACAGTGAGCAGTGAGGACACACTGTCCTGTCAAACAGTGGCAGACATTAACAGGCACTGGCTGAGGGAAGGAGATTCCTGCACCAAAACAACCCTCGACTGGCCCTGACCCAGTCTTTGACTTATAAATCCTCCCATAGCTAACATATGTAGGCATGTACATGTGTAAACAACATGCTGAGACACTTGCACTCCCTGTGGATGCACGTGTAATAAATCACAAGTAACTTTTACGCACGGCTGCAGGGGGGAGGCAAGGGGGTGGGATACAACGGCCCAGCCTCCAATCAACTGTAGATATATGGGCATTTCTTAAACATAGGGTTCAATTATAGACATGTCCTCCTCTAATTGGCACACTGGGGATTGCATACATTGTAAAACCACATCCATCATCGAGGCCAACACGTCGAGCGCCCAAAGCAAGAACGCGCAACCGCCCATTTGCGCGCCCACGCTCGCACAGATGAACACAGTCACAAACACGGACTTGTGTTTTGAATGTTGCGTTATCGATGTGGGTATTACTGATGTAATTTAAAGCAGCACTTACTTTGGAGACCATCCTCGCCACTTGACCAGATACTCGACTCTCCCCTGTGAATGGACAGAAACGGGATAATCAGCGACTTTACGCAGCCAAATGCACTCTGCATTGCACCGTCATCTTACACATGATTTAACGAGAAAAACAAAACATGTAGTCCGCGAGAAGGTGGAGGAAAACCAATGAGAAATGATGCTCCTCTCCATGTGCATGTGTGTAAAAATGCCCTTCAGTGCTCTTGTGACCAACCTTTCTGCTGCGCTTCTTCTCGATGCTCTCCACCGCAAAGACGTGCTCTCCCGCGGCGGGTAGCTCCATTTTCCGATACGAGAGAAGCGGCTCTTCTGTTTTTTCCCTCCGCTTTTGGTATCCGACACCTTATCCTCCGCTTTCAGGACGTTTTTTTTTTTCCTCCTCCTGCTGCTCCTCTGATGTGAAACACAAGAGCCCCCCTCCTCCTCCTCGTATTTTGACTGCGTCTCTTCCCTCGCTTTCCCCCCTCGGAGAGACCCGTTCTGCAGGCGAGTTGAAGCTGCAGCTAGAAAACACTTCATGCAAATAGCCGCTGGCGTGACGTCAGTCGAGGGGGAGGTAATAGGGGCGGGGTTATTCCCGTGATGCTTTCAAGCGCGGTCGGGAAACAGTGCAATCACGACTGCGTATGAACAATACGTAACAAAGCTGTAAATAATTATGATGAAGGAAAAGTCAGATTTGTCTATGAAAACTGGAAAGGTAGTGAGGAGTAAGGAAACCATGGCAACAACTGGTTGTAGCCTACAAGAGTGAATTATATTATTATGGGTTATTGTTATCTCTCTGCTGATTGGATAAAGTAAGAGAACAGGATACCGAAACATGAATTCTCTGTAAACTGCAGAAAGGAGGGAGAGGGAGACTCTCTGTTAGTGAGTCTATATCAGCGATGGCTGTCAGAATGTACAGCTATTTTACATTTATTTTAACAAAAAAGTATTGCGTACAGCACCTTTAATTAGCCTTTAGTCAGAATGTGTGTATGCATAACTTATTAAAGCATTGATTAACACAGTCTGCACACTTTGCTATGCTATTGTAGCACAAAACCACAAGAAAACACATTGTTGCAGGCAATATTTCCTCTAATACAGGGAGTCCAGAGTTGTACCATTTAAGAATGTGAAGTTTTTTTGCTCCAGTTAATCTCAAAGGCTGAGAAGGTTTGTGAAGACAGTGGCTGTTGTGTTTAGTTGTCAAGGAAACGTACATATATGTCCATGGCACAGGGATCCGCACACATATAATAATCATATATAATATTCCTTCTAACGTCCAACCAAATACAAGTAAATTGGTGACAAATGAATGCCTGGCTGCGGGTCTCCAAAGTACGAGCTGAGATGAGACACTAAACGCAACACGTCTCCCTCCTGTGTCGCTGCATGTGAAGCGAGATCTAACTGCAAGAGGGTGCTATGAAAGAAGAGAGCGTTCCGTTCCGAACCGCGATGGCCTCGATGTGCTGCTCTGATGCTGCAGCTTGCCGGGGCCTTTTGCTTCACTTTGTATTTTCAGTCCCAACAAATGAACACGCTGGGTTCGTTTGGGCGACCGTGCTGCCCCATACCACCAACAGAGCTGTCCAACGTGTATGATGTGAGCTGGGCCACACGCTGCAGCTGGGTTTGTTTGTAATTGTAAGACACCCATTATCATAAAACTAATTCTTCCACCTGAAAACTCACGACAGGCCCAACCAGAGTCGAGGCCAGAGCCTGTTCAGTATTGATTTATCACCGCCACCGTAACAAGGCCTCGTCTATTACGGGCAATCCTGGTGCAATAGAAAACAAACTCCCATCCGACAGAGCCGCCTCTCTCGGATGATAATGCGCCATGAATCATTGCCTGTGTTCAAATTGCGGTCAGAGCCCGGCCGCTGTTATGCGCATTACAATGAACACATTTCCATATCCTCCCTGAGTCAAGGTCACACAAAGAGATGACACTTCAGATGGCTCCGTGTCGCGGGGATTTTCTGGTGGATTTTCGCGGTGTTAAAAGATAGCCCCTGGTTGTGTGGCAGCCGATGTAGGTCAGCATCCTTCTAACCCCGCCGGCTTTAACTCCAGCGGGGTTATTTCTGACTGCGGAGCCCCGACAGGGACAGGCACCAGCCGGTTCCGTTATCGCTTGGCACAGAGAGCGCGCAGACAGGACTCACGGTATGAACCAGTTTAGGCCCGACAGTGAAGGGGCACACGGACCTCTGGAAACCACACCTGCAGTTTGCTCTGACAAACGGCAGCGCACACGGTTGCGCTTAGGTGAAGATGATTAAAAAAATGTTGATGGACAAAGAGAGGGTCAGATCACACATCCAGCTGTTAACTGCCACTGGCTCATATATCCAGCTGTTAATTGTTATTCATTACACGTATATCTACAGCACTGACACATGTTCGATGCATTGCTTCCTATATAAAAACGTTAAATTGGCCGTGAAGCCGTCGTTGCATTGTTTCATTCGGTTGGACCAAATAAAATTCAGCAGTGAGAGGGTTAAAGTGCAGGGTTCCCGCAGGCTGCAGCGCTCGGCCTATTGCAGACAGGCACGACTGTCTGTCCTTATAAGGCAATGAGTGCAAATCGGCGCTGAAATATCGCATGAAATGAACGAGCGGAGCGCATTCACACTTGTCTATTTGCTTTAAAGTGCCGTTTTGGTGAGCGCACCGGCCGTTAACATGCCCGTTTATCCCGCACCGGTTCGCTCTCTGCAGCACGGCGGGGCTCGCGCGCAGCAGCTTCGGCGCGCGCACAGACGCCGTGCATACGGTCTGCTAATTCAGCTGCGTCATTCCTAAATTAACCACGAGCTAAAGAGAAACACGGTCGTCAATTAGAAGCCGAGGGTGTTGATGGGAGGTATTATTCTAAAAAATAAATAAATAAATAAATACTGGGCCAGGAAGCTTTTATCAGGCGACCAGACCGTCCAAATGTCACCTGTCTGCTCCTCAGCCCGCCGCACAGCATGATGGTTACACACACAGACCAGAGTTTGGGTCAGATATGGTGTTCCAGTGTAAGCAGTGGGCCGACGGCAGAGGATGGTACAGGCTGACATACAGGGGACTCAGTTTGGTCTAAATGTAAGAGCTCTGGAACAAGGCACGTGCTCCAGGGGCGGATGGAATGTGATGCAGCACGTGCGTGTGTTATTAATGGTACACACCGAAACTTCACCTGAGCGGCACCACGCGGAGCCCCGCTCACGGTCCACGGAGCATCGACAACGAGGGGAACGAAAATGAGCGCAGCAAACACTGAGCTCCAAAGCAGCAGCCGTCCGAAGCGCCACTCATTTGATCTTATTTCGATGTGAAATTAAGAGGCACCGTGTGTGGGGAAATTATTTCAAATAAAACCAAGTCAACAAAAACCGAACGTGACGCACAGAAGCGAACAAGCTGGTCTGGTGTCTGAGAAACAATTCCAATGTAAAACCGCCCTCATGTTTATCTTCAGGAATGCTTTCGCTAAAAATACACGTTGAGTGCGGTTTCAGTTGCTGCAAGTTTCTCGGGAAAAAAAATAATAGGCTACATATACACACATATATTCCAATTAAATAGTCTTTTAAGAGCGGATGGAATAGCGCGATGTGCAAGTGCGAGCCGCCACACCGGTGAAATTACTGCACATGAAAGGACTTGCTGAAGATGAGCACTGTCCTTCAGTAAAAGCAGCACTTGAGAAATACTCCAGAAATTACAGAGAAAGGAGCTTTTATTGTCTATTTTTTAGATTATTTTGAAATGTAACTGTAACCCCTTTTACATGAGATCTATTCTGGCATTACTCAAAACCATTAAGGCAACAAAGTGATAATTGGAAATCATGAGCACATTGCTTTTTCACCTGGATCTCTTGTAGGTAACTGTTAGCAGAGTCATTTGTTCAGTCTTACAAGCAAACTTTACTGTGCACCTTTTAAAAGTTAGATAAGAGGATGATGTGCAGTTTCTCACCTCTGCTTATTAACTTTGCTAAAGCACATTGCTGCTATGCAGGTCTTCATGTCATTAAGGGAGAAGTGTAAATGAGAAAAGTGATTATTTTCAAACTGTGACATAGTGAAGGGAGTAGGGAGGTTAATGAGGAGTGAAGCACAAAGCGTTCATATGGAGAGCTTTCTGAAGAAAAAGTCAAAATCTCTGCCAGGGAGTGTTTGAGACAGTTGACAGTTTGACACAGAGCATAATTTACAGTAAATGTTGTGGTGACACAAAGAGGAACTGAAGATCCTCAAGAGTTTTAGAGAGATTCTATTAAAGGTGGGGGGTGCTGCACATGCAGGGAGGAGCAGCAGGTGAACATGAGAGCTGATGTTTATGGACGAAAATACTTGAATCCATGGATCCAATGACGCCACAGCTCTCCCTGCGAGTCAGGACATCTGATTAAGATGACATTTCCACGTAGGAAGAAGTGACGCTGCGTCTGCGTCACAGCAGCGGACTACCAGCTCAAATGACAGCAGAGGAAAAACAGGAGGGGGAGCGGGGGGGGAGGGGGGTGAGGTGTCATGAAACAAAGTCAACTGGAAAGGATGTGATTAATAATGGTACATATTTGCTCATGAGGAAAGTAGAAATATAGATGTGTAGTTCCAAATCAGCAAGATTTTTTATCCTTAGTACAAAGGAACTTTATCAAAGGCAGGTTTTTATAAAGTCTTCGGACCACTGGGATTCGTTAAGAATGGAATTAGCTGAAGTGGCACTTCATAATCTAAAATGAAAAGATTTTTTGCTATAAGATCAATCAGAATGCAGGGTATTTTTACAGCAAACAAGTGTGAACAAAGCACTGCCAACTACTGCTGACATCTTTTAAAGTTCTTCTAAGTATTGGTAAAGAAAAATGTTTTCTTGGTACTAAAAGCTTTCATATAATTTTATAAATGCAGAGGTTTTTTTTAAAGTATCCACAACGTGACAGCTGACCACAGACAACCTGACTGAGTACCTGCTGTAACAGAAAGGATAATGGACTTCGATCTCAACCAAATAACTCCATCCTTTTAAGATTTCAAAATGTACATATTTTAACAGCAGCTGAAAGACTGCGCACTCCCATAGTGTTGAAAATGTAACATTCCCTATTTTATTTTAATGAAACTTTTCCAAAAGCTCAAAATGCCTGATGTTTCTCCAACAGCTCCTGAAAAGTTTGACGGTGTAAGTTGACTTTACATTGAGTGCAGTGGGCTGAATGTTATTTTAGGTGTCAGAGCGGTGCAAAGGTTAACCCAAGCTGTCATCACTCTGTTTCCCTGTTCATTTCATTATCAGCTGGGACTCGTCTAACAACCACTTCAGCTTTTTAACAAAAGGTCAAACAGGTGAGTCACCACTGCGCCATGGCAAGGTTTTAATGCACCTATAAGAGCAGCCTGTGCTCCTGACGTATTTTATTGGTTTTGGTAGCAGTAACAGGAAAAGAGAGAAAAGGAGAACTGGATTAATAATGCTGTAAACTGACTCATTTGTGTTCATTTTTCCACACAGCACCCGTCAGAGATTTTATCATTTAATGTGAGCCCTAATTTTGTTAAATTTTGTAAAACTTAATCATGTGACTTTTTAAATGAATAAAGGATAATAAAGGATAATTACTCAATTATCAGTATTTTAAATCTATAGGATGTATTTTGGGCTAGATCTTTGTCAGTAAAGTAATACAAATTTGTATGTATCCAAACTAGACACACACGTTGAAAATGACAGGATGTATTTCAGACTGATTATAAACAGCAGTGGTGTGTTAAATGAACACACACCTCTAACATCTCACTTCTTCAAAGATTTGTCTTCGTAGCAGCTACAAAAGGAAAATGTAATCTCCAGAGCTGCCTCTAAAGAATCTGATTTCCAGCCATGTGCCGACGTGTGACAAATGCTTTTAACCTGCCGAGGTGACGGAGTCAGTTCTTCAGGATTCATCAAGTCACACTCATTATCTCCCCCTTTGAGTGTGAGCACAAAAGGTTTTGGAATTGCACAAAGCGCGATCTACACATAAATCACCAGCATGAAATGAAGAGATTCAAGACCCAAACCTGATATTTTTATCTGCAACGTGGTGACGTAGAAGTTAATAGGTGCACATGACTCATGGGGGAAATGAGCCTCATGGGAGGTTTTTCTACAGAGTACGTCAACAGCGCTCCTGCTCACGACACAAGCTGTTTGCATCTCCTGTGCATTTAGACAGAGAAGGGGGAAAGATGTGCCCTGGCATCGCAGTGACTCAGACTCCTATCTAGACGTGTAATTGATGAAGATGTGTGTGTTTTTGTGTGTGTGTGTTTTTGTGTGGACGTCAGAGGCAGGTGATTGTCTGAGTAGTGACCGCTGTGCTCGGTGACTCACAGCAGAAAAGTCTACATAAGGGATCTGGTGCTGATAGTGACGTGTGCTAAGCCTCCCTCATAAACCACACACAACTATTTATCATATCTATGAAGTTTTCCAACAGTTAGCAGCCCATCGGCAGTCACCAGTGCCTCTCCTACCCTGCCTGACTCACCCACAATCAGCTGGGCAGGATAATGTGAGCTCATGAATGTGATTATTGACTGCAGTGTTCAGTTTATGAATCCAATCAGCTGTAGTTTCCATTACCAGCTCAGTTCCTGGCACAGTAAATGAAAACAACAACAGGTTGAACCATAAACCAGCCTGTTATTACTCCACCAAATGATTCCTGGGAGATGTAGTTCTATGCAGCAGCAGTTTGCCGCCCATTACATGCCAATTGTGCCAATGGAAAGCGGCGTAATTGCGCGTCTGGCAGGGAGTGTGTAGGCAGCATGTGTGTGGTTGGTGGGGAGGCTGGAGGAGAGACAGAGACAGCAGCTGAGTGGAGTCTGGACACATGGTTTCATTAGATGGTCAGGTCAACAGGTCAAGAGGGGAGCAGACATGAACGTGCAACATTCAGACACACACGCACACGTGTATAGGTAGACCAGGCAGGGAGCTTGTTTGGCTGGCAGAAATCCTAGGAAAATAAGAAGGCACGTGAGGAAGTCACACAGAGAAGTGCCAAGCAAAACAGAGCTGCAACGTGTCATAACCAGACAGCCAGTTAGGTTAACGCAGCCTCAAAATATGAGAGAAGTCTCCTTTATTGGCACA
Organism: Morone saxatilis; assembly: GCF_004916995.1. Classification (NCBI taxonomy): domain Eukaryota; kingdom Metazoa; phylum Chordata; class Actinopteri; family Moronidae; genus Morone; species Morone saxatilis. The sequence goes on from NW_023339729.1 coordinate 4,274,304, forward strand.
CAAATAGCCTTTTTACACCGATGCCTTCTCCCATCATTGTTAAAATACTTGGAATAAAATGGCCTTTACAGCCTTACAATGGACAATTTAATGCATTTAATTAGCAGGATCAGGTAGTATAAATGTTTCTCTTTTCTCAATGCAGATACTATTTTGTGCTGATGAGATTGATGTAATTTAGATTTTTTATTTGCATTTTATTTTAGTTTGCAACTAAGTAAACTAAGAACTAAATAAATGTTAAATAAATAATATTCTTATCAGTTACATTGAAACACACATTTATAGACACAAACTGAATTTAAATAAATGAAAATAAAAAGCTCTTGAAATAAGATTTATTTTCTTTTTGCCTTATATGCTATCATTATCCACCATATGAACTATGAATTATTTTAAGAGGACTGTAAGAAAGCTATTAAGGACATGACCACTGACAACTCATTCTCTAAAGGAGGTCAGAGAGAAAGATGAACATATCTCCACCATTCAGCCAAATTCGCAGTCTCACGAGGACCAAAAATATTTGGATCGAAGCTTTTTAGAAACTTCAACAGCAGCTTGAATGCCATAATTGGAACGATTGGAGACAGAGGCCACAAAGCAGCAGGAAATGGAGGACTGGCTGCAGAATCAGGTGAACCACATTGAGGGGCTGCTGAGAGTAAAAGAAACTGCTAAAAGGAGAGAGAGAGGAGAGGCAGAAGATGGAAGCTCTGAACCGGAAAGAAGATGCGTAGAAAAGCAAATGTGACACTAGAGAGGAGCTTCCAGAGAGAGCTGTGTATTCACAGAGCAGCTGGCCGCCAGAGTGGAGGCCTTCGAAAAGGAGCTCACCTTCAAAAGCTCTAAATACCGAGCTCACTGAAAAGCAGGAGGACTATGAAAAGAAGCAGCTGGGAAGCACTTCTGAGAGGAGCAGACTGGCTGAGATCAGAGATTCATAAAGGAGCAGAAGAAGCGATTCAGGTATCCTAAAAACAAGGATGCTGCTGCCAGTGCGGCCCTTCCTACCCCATCATACTCCCATCCCTTGCTACACCCACCATCAACCCACCAGCAGCAAGAAGCACTGCGCACCTGGAAGTTGCCAGCTTGTCTCCTGTTGGTGGACAGCTCTAGAGATCCTTCACAGACCTAAACAACTGTCTGGTGTTTTAAGTGAAGATAAAAGAATAAAGATCATAGCAACAATATCATCAAAGTCTTCTGGAAAAACATTTGATAGGGTCTGGAAATATATTCACACAGTACAGACTTTTTGGCTTGCAGCTTCAAGCAGCAGCGCTGAACAAGTTGCTCAGTTTGATTTGATGGTTAAAAGCGGAAAAACAATTAGAGACAGTCGTGCAGATGGCAGCTGTTTTTCCCCCTACAGCTTTAAGGAAGCAGAGCAGATAACCACAGTCTTTAATGTGCACAACAGTGGAGCCCTGCCATACTTTTAATGTGAAATAGATGGCGAAAGTGTTATTAATGGGATTCTCCAGTGATTTAAAGTTGTGCAGCTTTCCAGAGGCACAGTAAACTGGTAGCATTCTAACTTTTAGTCCCTGGTACGTGTCAAACTCTAAAAATGCTGGATCCTACACTTCCCATAATGCAACTTGATAGCATCTTTCTTTAGATCACCTCCTCCCTGGTAAAGGCCCCTCTCTGTCAAACTCCACAAACAGGTCCTTAGGATGTACCAGCAGAGATCTTCAGTAAGGATTTTTCCTTTTTTCCTTCACTTAAATAATTGTCACTTCGAGCAGGTTGATAAATACAGATACTGGTGTATTGAGGCTACTCTTAGTCACATTTATGATAGGTTTGCCCCAATATGACTGTGAAAGGTTACTGCAAAAGTGTAGAAAGGAGCCCTGGTCTTAGATTTAGAGGGGCTGTCTCATTATTGTTTGAAAGTGCTGAAAAGGTTTCCAACATAGGTGCACTGGAAGGACCTCAGTGTTACATCACACACAGAACAAACCATAAAACAACAATGAAAGCCTAAAAATTGTTGAAAACTGTGCTAAAATCTGCACTTCTGACACCCTCCAATTGAATGCCAACCACTGTGTGTTCGTATGTGTGCCTCAGTGTAGACTTGACTGAAAGCTCGCCTGAGAGGAACCTTGAAGCCGGCCACATGAGAGGATGCTGATATAGGAGCGGCCTCCCTTCCGGCTCCTCTGGCAGCCTCCTTCCCTGTCGGAGCTGCTGGTGAAACAGCTGGAAGCCAGAGCTAGAGCGCAGGCTGATGAGACTCCAGCCCGGAGATAACGGCATGAAGGCGCCGGGTGAGGAGGTGGAGGAGGAGGACTACCTCCCTCAGCCCTCAGGACATAGCCGCATCCCACTGAATCCATCCAAGGTGACAGTGAGAGAAGTGGTGGTGTGTGGTGGGCCTTGGGCAGGGCAGAGGGAGGGAGGGAGGGAGGGAAGGAGGGAGAGAGAGAGGGAGGGAGGTGGAAGAAGGATGAGAAAAGAGAGATGGAGAGTAGTGAGAGTAGATTCTCTCACTTATTGGCTTGTGTTTATTGTGTGTGCGTGTATGATCATGTGGTGTAAATGTTAAGAGCGGCCTGCAGCCATGCTGACAGTGCACTGCAGGGGGTGATTAGGGCTGTGCCATCCATCTCACAGGCGGACTGCAGCAGCAGCAGCAGCAGCAGCAGCGGCAGCAGCAGTGGAGGTGGTGGTGGTGGAGGGAGAGAAGGGGCCTGTTTGGAAGACATGATGGAAAGGAGGGGGGATTACTAGCCAGCGCTGATTAGCTGGCAGCTTAACGACACGCTGTGTTTTCCATCTCATCGTCAGCACATGACCTGGGGCTGATTTGGGGGAAATGAAATGGTATTTTTGATTATTTGTAGAGAGAAAGGGAAAGTGGAGTAGGGCTGGTAGCTGGGACATGAATATTCAATTCAGGCAATTACAAGATGTCCTACATGGAGAGGGATAAGTGATGTGACACTTTACTGCCATGAATGTTGTCATTGTGGATCATTTTATAAACAATATCTCTAATGATTGGTTTTTTAGTATAAATAATTTACTTATAATGTATTTCTTTTTGGTGTTTTTACTGAGGTTGCTATGTACAGCAACCTCAGGAGCCCAAAATTTACAGAATAATAAAATTAAAGAATCCTGATTTCTTTTGGTTGTGTTTGTTGAGTTGACTTTAATAAGAAACAGTACCCTGTGCTCTTAATAAGAGAACATATCTGTCATGTAAGATGTAATATTCATTTATTTTAAAAATGTTCTTTTTGAATTTTTGATTTGTGATCATCTTGGTTGTGGTGTTTGATGTTTAGTGTCTTGTAAGCCCATAAAGGGCACCACGTGGAGATAAATCAATCAAATATGTACAACTCATTTTTTAAATTATTATTCATATTTTGTATTAAATCATGCAATGAGCAAAAACTGTTTTACTAATTCACAAATTATTCTTTTGAATCAGTTTCAGCAAAACCTGAGCGGAAGGGAGCTACACTGCCAGGACTAATCACACAATCCCAATGCACTTTTCTATTATTTTTTATCAATATGAATCACTGCATTCAAATGGGCTGTTTTCATAATACGAGCGTTCTGCCATACATTTTATAAAGCCAGCACCATTCTCTCGGAGATGAATGTGACTGTGGCGTGGTGGTGACTGAGTGTCGTGCTTAGGAGGATGAATGGCAGCGGCGGCTCTGCGTTTTCTGGCTCATTGCTTCGAAATGACTCTCCCAGTGTCATTGTCAACGAGTGCTGGGAGAGGGAGGATCTTTATCTTTCTTCTGTCCGTCTCCTTCTCTCTCTCTCTCTCTCTCTCAGTAGTGAGGCAGCTCTGTCTTTTCTCCCTCACCTCACCCTCGCTCTCTGCCAGGCTTTCTTTCCATGCCTCTTTCTCTCTCCCTTCTCAGAGCAGGGAGCTCCCACGTCACCGCTTCCCTGGAGCTGCTGGAGTGGGGGATGGGAGAGAGGGAGGAGGGAGGAAGGGAGTTAGGGAAGGAATGAGGAGGGAAGGGAGGGTGAACAGATAGTCTGCCAGGCTCGTGCGGAGGCGGTGGAATTCTGCAGGTTGCCACGGTGAGCCAGTCGATAGCGCACTGAGCCACTTAGCTGCCGCATGCACAAACCCTTTCTCTGCCCTTCACCTGCGAGACAGAGGAGGAAGACAGGAGTGTGTGTATGTGTATCTGTTTACTAGGCCCCACCTCCCTTACTGTTGCTATGCCTGTTAAGCTTTCCTTTCTAGCATGGCACATATGCAGCTTACAATTATATTAACAGTGGCAGATATTGAAAGTAGTAAGTGTTAATACAATGGCTCCTTGAAGTAGACAAAGGCAAACTTTTTCATTTGTAGCCGACAAACGTTGATTTTGGGCTAAAATTACAACTGTCACTGGCAGACTTTATGAGCTGTAGCTAGCTAGCTAATTATGGTTAACTCAATGAGTTGGTTGCAAACTTTTTTCTGATAATATAACCCTGTGTTACATCTATAAAAAAAACCCTTGGATAAGCCACACAAAGTGAATGAATGCTTCATTGTTCCAATAGTATGGTTCTCTTTTATAAAAGAAAAGAAAACAAAGTAGCCGTCCATTTTTGGGTGATATTATTAGACTGGTCCAACACAGTGGAAGTGCCTGTCACCAGTTAGGCTTTTTATATTTGTAACAAGCAACACACACTGGCAGCTTGACGTGTGTCAGTGAATCAGAATCAGCACAAAGTGTGTACTCTGTGAGCCCCTCCCCAAATCCCTGGCTATTCAATGCAGTATTTTTGTGCGCCCCGCATCCGACGCCCCTGGCCACGACTACTTCCTGTGTCTGTATGATGCGTGTGTGCTAGGGGTATCAAGTGGCACACATGAAATGATGCTCCATGTCGCAGCATTACATAATAAGTGTGTTGCCCTTGATTTCACAAAATAATGCTATTCTGTCCTTTGGCATTGGAAGTAACACCAGGTTGCTATTGTCATCAATAATCGATAAGTTAGCCAGGCATGCTAACACGAGCGGGTTACGTTAGAGCAAATATAAACACAGTTAAGTGCATTCCTTACATTTTCGCTCTTGTGTTCTTGCTTTTGAAGAGGCTAAAAATAAAATACACAACATCCCCAACTCTTTGCTAAATATCGGCCTTACTACAGCGACACACATCACTTTATCGTGTTGAAAACTTCAAAGCCTGACAGACCGGCGGTGCCTGGTTACGGTCACTAAGCTATTATTGGACAATTGCTGTTTGGGAGAGGGTTTAACAATCAGTAAATTACACAGCACTCAACTGATGATTTGAGAACACACACACACACACACACACACACACACACATCAAAACACACAAACACACTAGTCCATTATTCACCCACTAGCAGCAGCAGCAGACAGGAACCAGAGCACATGATGGTTGCAGTAAGTTGGATTAATGTTCAGTGGAAACTCCACATCTATGTGTCATAAGGGCGACCCGCCTTTGTTTTTATTGTATTTTTTTCTCTCTCACTTTATGTGTGTGCATTGTGCTAATATGAATATCCTTGTTATTTGTGTGGAGTATAATAAGTGTGTGATCATAATATGCATGCACTTGTGTTTTTGGCTGTGTATGAGAGAGAGAGAGAGACTATCTGCTAACTCATCCAATGTCATGCAAATTACGAGCTCTAGGCCTGTGTTGAGGGAACAAGGCCATTGATTGGAGTACCTTGCACTAATGCTGCGCACCACTCAATGATGTCCTGTGGGGGAGCAAATTTGCTTATTGTGATTGAATTTTGAATTTTTTACATGGTGTAGGGAAACAGGACTGAAGGGAGAGAACAAGGAGATAAATGACACAAGGAATCTGAATGAAAGAATGAAAATGGCCGCCACGCTGACAGGGATTTTGAGAGCCATTTTATGGAGAAGGCTTATTTTCATACTAGTTTTTTGCTGGTTTATAGGAAATAGATTTTTTCCAACACAAAAAGATAAAATACTTATCATTATTTCCTCAAATAATCGGTTATATTGATTCCATAAAGTTGTACATGTTAAGGATAAGTCTGGATATATTGTATATTTCTCTTATTTTAAATAAATCCCATCAAAAGCTCAAAAACAACAATAAAATAATCGTCCTGCCCGTCTGTATCCAAATCCTGATATATCTCATTCAGTGCCATAGAGCTCCATTGTTGTCATAAAAAGCCACACTGTTGCAGTGGGTGACATGTTCCTTAATTAGAATGAGCATGGGCACTATAGTGTAGTTTGAGTCAGTCCATCACAGTGTCCTGCTGCTGTAAATACTCACTGATGCTATGCACAGGATGCAGCACTGGTATATTTATGTACGAGGCCATTCTTGGCAGATTACCAGTGTATATATTCTCTAAGGTTGTATATGTACATACAGTTGCAGCTACAATCTTAGGTCCAACAAAAGGCTAGGCTTAAAGGTTCCACCCACGAGCAATGAGTCTGGTAAAAGGGGTCTATTTTATTACAGCCTTTGGAATGACCTGCAGACTAGACTCAATCTAGCCTCCCTCATCTCTCTAAACAGTTTAAAACAAAAGCTAACAGAGGTTTTTGTTTTTGCTACAATGCATAATTAATTTTGTCATACACTTTCTATGTTCATTTAACTCCTGCAGTTGATGTGTGGATATTGTGTGGCTCTCATTCCCTACCACTTGTAATGCATGGTTTTGTATTTATTGGCATGTACTCGACATGTAACTTTGCTGCCTTCTAGGCCAGGTCACCGCTGAAAAGGAGATTTTATCTCAACTGGTTTTTATCAGGTTAATAAATGTTAAATTAAAAAAAGAATGATGCACCAAATGTGTATTAATCCAACTACAGTTCCCAGCTGTTTTAGGAAATTACTGAACCTTTGAGAAGGAATTAAGAGCAGGGAAGGGAATTCCAAACACACTACTAGTTTAGGTCTTTTTATCGACTATTGTTTTATCAACAATAAGGAAAATATAAAATGATGCTAGTTATATCCTTTCAAATATATATTTCTTTATGCTATAAAAACAGCTTGTAATGTTTTGATAGTATGTGGTGACACAAAATTATGTCCTGATCTGCAAAATTACAAATGTCTGTAAGCGTTATCAGGACTACAGCATCAAAAGCATAGAATATGAAGTTGATCACTGATAGACAATAGAGAATTGCAGTGAATGGATATTTCAAGGAGCAAATAAAGGACAAAGCAGTGCAGTATGAGTTCCCGCTCTCAGTGCCCTTTCAGTGCTGCTCCCTCTCTTCTGCTGGTATTAATCACCGTTCTTCACAGCTCTGCCCTCATCCCTCTATCCTCACCCACTGTATTCAACTTGACCTTTTCCTTCTCTTGGCCGCTTCCACTCAGAACCCAGGAGCCTTTTGATTTGTGGGAACATTTTCTCTGACCAGACATCTCGCACCCTTGGTTACACAGTGGAGGAGAGGATGGGGGAGAAAGGAGAAAAGAGGGTGTTTGGGGGGGGGATAAAGTGTGAGAGAAACAAAAAGAGAGAAGAAGAGAGAGAGATGGACAGAGAGTCATTTGTTTAAAGACAAATTAGTGCCAGAGATGAATTTAAACAGGTCTAGAAATAAAGGTTTCAGGTCTCAAAAATGCTGAAATTAAAATAATGTTAATTAGTAAATTTAAATTAAAATCATATTTCTCTCATTGAATGTTTCTGCAAAGATCTACACATTCCCTGTCCCCAAGAGTCCCTATGCTTCTTTAAATAATATTGAAAAAGTATTGCTCTCATTTGCTGGAGAAACAGAGATACATAGCTAAGAAAGGTGGATAACCAGAAACAGAGAGATATCACCAGAGAGAAAATAAAGCATTAGATCTTTTTAAACACACATTAGTGTGAGAGATGGCGAGAAAAATTAGATTTGATTCAGTGGGAGATTTTAAAATTACACTTGAATTTCACTCTGAGTAAAAGAGCTGCAGAGGGAGGAGAGAGGCGGAGGAGAAGGAAACAGGATTGAAGCATTAATGCCAAATTAGCTGGAGTGGACCTGAAAGAAATTAGATTTGATTCAGAGACTGCAGGAGGAAAATTTTGAATTATCCCTCAGATCTGTGGAAAGTATTGGGTATGGAAGAACGGGAGATGGAAAAGTGAAAGAAAGAAAAAAGGAGGGGTGGATGGTGGGAATGAGGAGGAATTTTGTAAAGGAAGATGGAGAAAAGCTGTTCTGCTTTGGCACCCAGCTCTGTTTGAATGAGCCGTCTTCTCTCCATCCACCGCTCTGCTCACCTCTCCAGCCCTCCTCCCTGTCCCCTCGCTGTGTTAAAGACCCCATAAATAACTCACAGTCCCATCCAGACACACAAAAGACAACAGGACGCTCTCCTGCTGCTGTTTCATTTCAATGCTCTCTGCTCTGTGCTGCTGTATGGAGTCAGTTAGAGGCTGAAAAACATCATTAAAAACCAATAGCATCCTTTTGACGCACACTCCATCCTCCGCCCCCCCACATTGTTGTGTGTTAATCATGTTAAACAACACAGTGTTTGGCTACAGCACGTTCCCCATAGGCCCAAAACAGGTGGCCATTAACGGGGGTCAGGCTCATTTGAGGATCAAAAGCTTGTTAAGTGTGAGTTTAGTGTGCGTGTTTAGCTGAGGCAGATAAAAACACACCATCACCACGGAGAAAATGGCTGGTGTGAACATCACAGTAAAGACACAAGTGCACAAAAGACTAAGATGGACATACAAATAAATGCATGCATGCATACACACTGGTACACACACACACACACACACACACACGACTGAATGCTCTGTCTGTACAAAAGCCAAGTGGCGCAACGGAGTGTTGCTGAGGGGCCAGAGAGGGAGGGCTGTCTGCAGATTCATAACTTAGAGGCCTTGTGCAAGTCCACAGAGAGAGAGCGAGAGAGCGAGAG
>NW_023339729.1:4283337-4298665 GCF_004916995.1 Morone saxatilis
GAGAGAGAACAAGAGAGAGAGAGAACGAGGTTAAGCCAGATAATGAGGGGAAAAAAAGACAGCGGAGAAGTGGAAAGAAAGCAAATGTCCATGCAGGTCAGGTTGAAAAAACCTGGAAGGGAAAAAAAAGCGTTCCAGTATACTGGCTTTAGGGAGCTCTGGGGGCAGGTAAGAGTGAGCGGGGAGGTGAGGGCAGGCATGCCTGACCAGTTCAACACCTCTTTTTCCACAACTTGGACTTTCTGTTGCGCCGCCCCTCTCTGTCTTTTTCCCTCAGGCCGCTGTGTGAAACGAAGCAGAGTCAGGTGGTGAATGCTTAACCATGTGTGGCAGCGGATCAAAACATTTTTCTGGTGGAAGCACTTTAACACAGGCAGTAAAACTCTGGATAGCTGATAACCTCCACACACTTCTGCTGCACACACACACACGCACATCTGTTCACACACACACACACACATCTGAGGTGTTACCGGTTACAGATAAGATTTAATGTTTGTATGTTAACTGCCAATCTAAACACATTCCACTCTTCTCTGTTGTTCTCATCTCCTTCACGTTTCTTTATTAAACACACACACACACACACAACATAAAGCCCATGAGAATACTTTATGTCCTTAACAGCTGGTTTCTGCATATTTTAGTGACTGTCTCTCCTGAAGGCCACAGCCCATATCTTCAATGGGAGAGGTCAATTTAATATTTTGTTTGACGGGAGTTTCCAGCAAAAAGTGAAAAAAACAAAACAAAAACACTTAGGACAGAATGAAGGTGGATGGCTGTTTCGTCAATTGAAGGAGGAGTCAAGCTGCCTCTTCTACTCTGACCCGTTATTTACACACTTACAGTATCCACAAAATTAAAAAATATAGTTCATTAGCACTAAAAGCATTTCTAATAAAACGTCTTGAGTAGGAACAGGAATGCAGTTTACTGGCCAGACTTAGCTTAAAGAAACAATTTAACATTCTGGGCAATATGCCCAACTATGCAGTACAGCGCTGGACATGGGATGAGCTTAGCTTAGGTTGAAGGTGGCCTGTGTTTTTTTGTAAACCAACAAAAGTTATGCTCAGTGTTACTCAACAAAATGCATGGTGTGTAACACTGCGGTCTAACAAAGGGGCTGACTACATTTACTCCCTTGTAGACTAGATAGAAGGGGGAACAGCTAGTTTAGCTCTGACCAAAGAAAGAAATAGTTACAACTTCCCCAAAAACCCCAAATTACACACAGAATAAAAAAACTAGATTTTATCATCTGAACTGTGTCCTTTTATTGAGCGCCTATTGCTCAATATTTTGCCGAACCTCAATAGCGGTGCTGACTAGTCTTGAGTCTCCTTAGTTAGACTAGCTATCCAAAAAGGAAAGCTGAGGAAAATTGTGCACTGACAGATTTGTTTGCTTTTACCACCAACGCTGCTGGCTCTTACCGGTATGCTTGATCTGCTGCAAAAAAATTTGCATTATAAGGCTCAAATATGTTTCGTGGCAACAGAATTTTTCTCTTCTTTTGACCAGAAATGACTCTTTATAGTAAAGGTTGCTGACTGCTGACCTACACACATGGAAGGCTGAGCTCTATTCAAATTGTCTACAACTGCTGAATCCTACACACTGGTCCTTTAAGTATATTTCCCAAAATGACTCTACAGGATTCCTTAACATTTTCCCTTTAAAAATGTAAGTGTTTTCCAGACTTCTTGTTTTCAGACCATAATTGACATCTGATAGCATGTGAGATTAGACCCAAACATCTTGCTCAAAATGTCTATTGTCTAATATTAAAAAGTCAAAGGATACTGTCCCAGTCTTCTTCTTTTTAATTCATTTTTATATTTTTATAAAACATAATAAGGGTAACAGTCTGGAAACACAAATATGTTCCATACTCTCTTTTCTTTTTCCATGCTTATCGAGACCTGGAAATGACAAAAATCAAATTCCATACATTTCCACGCTGTGTAGGAACACTGTTACTAACTACAGACCTGCTTGGGGCCCTGGGCCCCCCAACCCCTGTATCCTCTTATCTTTAAGTAATACAATTCATTATTAATTATTATTAAATTATAAAATCTTTTATAATTATTTAGTAATTTGTAGTTGTAAAATCAATTAGTCAATTAATTGATTGACAATAATTTTGATATTTTATTAATCAGTCATCAAGGAAAAATTGAGAATGCGTTTGCAGTAGCTAACTGGCTTCAGCTGTTTCATTCATGCTCATTTAACAGCTGTGTGACTACCACCTTTTTATAATTTTTTTTGTAATATTCATACATGTGTATTTATTCAATGATTAATCCTCGTGGCTGCAGATTGTTTCAGAGCTCCCTCAAAGAGCAAAGCCTTTTCTGCCAAACCGAACTATATAACCATTAACTAAGAATGGTCAGTTCCTTGATGTCAGTGTCTCTGACTGGACTTTAGGTTTTGGACTATTGGACAGCTGCCCGCTTGGCCTGGTTGATAATCCAGCATTGCTATGCATGAAAATCAGCCTGCCTGAGGAGTAGAAAACATACACATCTTCATATACAGCAGCTGAAATAGTGCACATATATGTAAGAAATACTTACATATAGTTTTCATTGGTGGTATTACTGTATGTATGTGGTTTGATTCTCCTCACAGTCTGCGTGTCTCTGCCTAGAAACCTGTTAGCAGAGAGGAAATTGTAACACTGAAAAAATATATTCCACCATCCTCCAGTGAGTGGCACGGCATACGTCAACATTAGCAGGTGCTGTGTCATTTCTGCCAATAGCGCTTTAGGAATGACAGCACACATCTTACACACACACACACACACTGAGGCAGACTGAAACACTCAATGTTTGTTCTGTTAACAAAGCTTAACTAACAAAGTGTGTCATCGTCTCTACTAATCCAATCCAAGTACACAGTCACACACACACACACACACACACACACACACACACAGAGCATCCCATTTAATGACCACTTCTTAAGGGAAGATGTGACAACAGGTACACTGTCTCTGACCCTGGGACTCTTTGTCCTGAGGACATCTAGTCTCAATGTCTTTTATATCCACCTGTGAATGGACAACTAAACCTTCAGCAACCTTCTGTCCTTCAAAGGAGGAAATTCAAATTTGACTTCAACTGAGGTTTTGAGTTTTTTACAATTGCTAACTCACACTCACACTTTATCAAAACTCTTCACAGTCAGCACCACAGAAGTCAGCGTGGACTACTCCAGGATGGTGTCACTTTTCCTTCCACCTTACTATGCATTCCTCAACCCTACATAGGAGATTTCTTTTCTCCTCAACTAGGTGAAAGGTTTATGACCCTCAGACACATGATAAGAAGCCCCTTTTGGACACAATGAATTCTGGATGTCTGGACATATCGGCAGAGGATTGTCAGGGATGGATCAAGCCTGCAAAAAAGGGCAGCAGCTCATTCATATTTTCATTATCGATTCATCTGTCGATCATCATGGTCCATAAAATGTCAGAAACTTTTTTAAAAATGTTGATCATCAGATGTCTTGTTTTGTTAACCAATCCAAAGATATTCAGTTTACTGTCATAGAGAACTAAAGAAACCAGAAAATATTCACTGGTGAGAATTTAGACTTTTTCTCTTAAAAAATGACTTAAAGCGATTAATCGATTATCAAAATAGTTGGCTACTGATAATAATAATCCAGCTCTAAGTGTGAGTGACAAAGTCTTACTGTTGACGGACAAATGTGTTTGGGTACAAGAGTTGTGTAAAAAAAATAAAAAACACACTACTTTTGGCCTTAATGTTAGATTACTTTTTGTAATTGATATAATGTTTTTAAAGGTTGTGGTCGGTGAGTTACAGAGTCAACCTTTAACACCAACAGGACGTTCTTTATGTCTGTTCATACTGTGTGTCTTAGAATTAGTAACCCACTTTAACCCATGGGAGTTTCATCTAACGTATTTTGCTGCCACTGACAAAAATACATTTCTGTTGAGCTAAAAAGAGTTTAAAGTGTCTCTTTATGTCTTCGATGCAGAAACAGGGGACCAAATCATCAGTCAAGCAGATAAAATCACTCTAAAACCCAACGGAATTCGTTGGCAATGTACATTTTGTCCTTCAAAATGGTGAAGTTTTGTCTGAGACAATGCCTGAATTGCAAAAACAGTCCTAGCTTTGGCAGTGACCTTATTTTAATAACAAAATATAGATATATGAGAGAAAATCATAAAAATAATAATAAATAAAATAATCATCATGTGAGAATGGCTAACTAGATATCAAGTTTACACCAGGTCATGTGGTAGTGTGCACAGCTGATTAGATCATTTTTTATTTATTTATTTTTATTTAAAATGTGACAGGATAAAAAACAAAATCTTTGAAAAGGCATATAGACGGTGTACAGTACACCACCTGTGTTGTTTTTTGTCACACACCAAACCATCAAAGACAGAGTATTCCTTGTCTTGTGAGTCCTTGAAGTGAACAGAGCTTTTGCGTGTGTGCGTGTGTGTGTAGCAGGTAGAACGATCAGTGGCTCGAGCAGAGAGTAAGCACAGGTCTGGCTCAAACTGGCCTGAGGCAACTTTAAACCGCACTGAGCAGTCATCAACTCAGGCTTCATACTGGATGAGTCCCCAGCTAGACTGAGGTTCTCCAGAGAAGAGTGTGCGGTTTGTGTGCGTGCGTGTGTGTGTGTGTGTAGAGGGGAATAAGACTTAGATACACTTCAAACTCAGCCAGACGTGACATCTCTAAACCACAGAGAAAAGTGTGTACACGTGTGCGACTGACTGTGTGTGTGTGTGTGTGTGGACATGTTAGGGGAGGTGGAGAGGAGTGTGAGTGTCGTTCAACGTCTCTCTGTCAGAGTCCCTGGGAGAAACAGACTGTACTCGCAGCTGGGGAAAACATTGGACAGGTGTGTGTGTGTGTGTGTGATTCACGTGTCCTCCCTCCTTCCTCTCTGCTTTGTTTACTTCTCTCTCTGGACCAACACATCATCCACAGAGCTGGAGCCAAATGACTGCACAGCGAGTCAACGCTCACTGTTATATAAACCTCGTGCAGCGAGTGCTTATCTCAATCAATGAGATGAGATAAGGAAGTTAAGTTTTATCAGAAAGCTGCACCACGCCTCATCCTGATGGACAAATCTGCTGACGGCTCGCTGTTGGTTGGAGGTGTAAAGGTGAATGATATGGTGGGGGATCCGGAGACGGGAAGAAGGTGCAGGGGTCACAGAGACACAGCAGAGTGTTTCTTGAACAAACCCTAATGTGATACACTGGTGGTGAGGAAATTTGGTTTCCCACTTCACAGGGAATTCAGAGCCTGCAGGGTGTCAACCTGCATTCGCCCAAAATAAAAATAAAACGTTCTTTAAAACGTTTTTTGGAAATTCCTATTTTCACATATGAAATATATTTGTCTGTAACAAAAATAATATGTGAATTAATGTATCAAAAGATGTAAAGTATCTAAAAGAACACAGATTTTGGATATTTCATGTGATAAATAGCCAGGATACAGGCAGGTGATTTTAAGTTATTTCACATGAGAAATGTCAAACTTAATTTGACATGTGGTAAACATGTTTTTTTATAATTCACATGTGAAATATACTATATTACTTAATGTGAAAACATAAATGTCTAATGTGCTTTTCTGTAAAAGAAGAAATATCATATTTTTTGTTTTAAGTTTTTATTGTTAAATGTTGTGTATGTCTTTGTGCACATTTAAATATTATTTTCTATCTCAACAGTTAGTTGTTTAGGATGGGTGCGCTTCCATGTTTTTATGGATGAATAAATTGAACCTTGCACCTTATGAAGTGGACCCAACTGCACTACGTACCTGTTCATTTCCTAGCCATTTCATTACCACACCTGTTTGTTTAGTTTTATTACCTGTTATGTTAACCACAAATTCCCCTTGATAGCGTCAATACACATTACTATCCCGGATCTGTTTGTGTTTAGTCTTATATTTAGTTCAGATATCATCCTTAAAGTAAATACACTAATAAACATTGTTATTTTAGTTACCTTTATTACTTTCCTTACAAAGTTACACAATTTTCCTTTGTCTACGAAGTGTCTTACCAGTTGCAAGAAATCATTGTGTGGGAGGGGGCTGCCCGGCAATACCCAGCCTGGTAAACAATTTATGACGTCAGCGACGCTATTGTTTCTGTGGAGGAAGGTCAGCCACAGCAGATGCCAGGGCTTGCGCTGTTATTCTGATTTGGTGCTGTTATGACTTGATTTATCCTCTATTTGTCTTGTCAATTGTTTGTTTGTGACATGCAGCAAAAGGCTGGTGCTGGATTAGAATGTGGGCCACGGCAGTAAGGACACAGCCTTGATATGTGGTATGTGCTCAACTAGGTTAGCTACCAGGGTGTTTTAACATCTTCTTTCCTGTTTATGTTCACCATCAAGTAAAGGCATAAAAAAGCCCAAAATATCTTTCAAATAAATAAATAAACTGGAATAATCCAGATTAATTTCAGTCGCACTGAAAAGAAACACTTTGCACTTTGCTGGAAGCACTACAAAAGACATTTGATCTAAAACTGCGTTCATTGATGCAACAAGCTGTAACACAAGCTGACCTGTTACGCTGCAAAGTTGTTACGGTGTGCATTAGCGAACAATAGGTCTTTTCACAAGAGACACTGTGACATGACACAGAAGGAAAAGGACAGGTGTAAATATTAAAAGGAATTATGGCTGAATTCCATTTAGCTTCTACAGTTTCAGGTTCCTGGACTGGTTTGGGCCAGCTATTCGTAAATGCTTCACTAAGTTTGTGTGTTACGTCTTTCTCCAGTAAAACTTAAAGAATGTTCTTGATAAGACTTTAGTAATGTGCAAATTGGTTGCTAGGAAACATCTGTAGCACTGTCCAATCAAAAGCTATTTAAACAGGAAGTTACAGTAACCTTTAAAATAAGATTCTTAGGAGGCCAAGACAAAAGGTAGGCAAGAAAAAATGCCTACCTTTTGTTAATATGGCTATGACTTTGTTTTATTTATATTTGTATGCATTCCTGTAGAAATGTGTGTGTTAAGAGTGGGTAAGGATATCTAATTAAGCTCACCTAACCAACAGTACTTGTTAATTTAGTCTATTAATCCTTACCGTTTTGTAATTTGAGGTATACAGTGGTTAGGAGGAGTAGCAAGGTCATGGTGAAGCACGGTACTTTTTTTTTCTTTTCCTGTTGATTTAGTATAACTGATGAAGGTATATTCAACCTAGCAAAGAACTTATGTAATCTTCCGAACCTACAGGACGTTGACATTTGGGAATATTTTGAGATAATAAATCATTATTAAATCATACACATAAGAGCCTTTCACAATATTTCCATTTGAGACAAACTCTGCTTGTGGGTTCCAAAAAGTAATGTGTGTTTTGATGAGTTAATTTTATCCAAAATATTTCGTGCCTTTTTCTTGCTGTTTCTTTGGTATGTCATTCAACATTTAATCAAGTTTCTTAATTATCTGTGTTAGCATGGTCTGAACCATCGTGGCTGGTCAGGAAAGATAAAGCCAGAGTATTGTTCAGCTTTTTCATGTATGTTTTCAGTTTTCTGCTCCAAAATGTCTTTAATAGCATAATCCAGCTCATGTTCAACAGTTTCTCGAATAGACTCATGTGCAGGCTGTCTTCTTAAAAGATCAACTTGTTGTTGAGCTACTAGAAACATTTTCTGAGCATGTTCCATATCTTATGGTCTTGATGCAATGAGACTCAATATAAAGGGCAACTGTTATAGTCAGGAGAGAAGAGAAATCCACCGGACTGGTTGATGAAGTTCTTTTTCTTTGACCTGCACATCTTTTTATCAGCCATTAGTCCAATCCCTGCCTTCTTCTTTTTAAGTTTTGATAGTGTGTTTTGTTTTAAGGTCTTTTGCCTTTTAGAACATTCAATGTCAACATTGTTGCTAGCATCATTCATGAAATCATCACTAATCAATCAATTGTTTTTATTTACAGGTAACAGTAAATCATTGCTTAAAGACAAACGCTCAACAAAATTAGTTTCTCATTTTCATCAAATCTTTATTTCTTTATCTTTATTTTCAATTAGCTTTGTTACAAAATATGTTTTTCTGCTGTTTGAGGGACCTGGTACAATTAGACTAAAAGGATGTTGCAGTCTAAAATCAAAATCTTCAATTTCTCTAGCTCCCATATCAGGAGCTGTAGGGCAATGTTGTCAGATCAGTTGGTGTACACAACTTGAAATCTTTTTTCAACTGATTTGTTTTCCAGTTCGAATGCCTTTTTATTTGCGTCTGACTTTGTCATTATAGTTTGTGTCATGTCAAGGCTCGCAAACTTGTAAACAAGGCTCACAAGGGCATCA
Source organism: Morone saxatilis (assembly GCF_004916995.1). Lineage (NCBI taxonomy): Eukaryota > Metazoa > Chordata > Actinopteri > Moronidae > Morone > Morone saxatilis. The sequence continues at coordinate 4,291,725 of NW_023339729.1, forward strand.
TGTGTGACGTTTAGAGTGGTTCCCTTGCCATTTCAATTGGGACTTGTTTTGGAGTGTCCGATGAGCGTAGCATTACGGACACCCTGACACAAACTCAACAATGTAGTCGTCGCCTACAGTATCTCCATTAATCTCATCGGTAAGGTCCCCTAAAAAGCAACCTGTTTCGGTGGCCCAGTCTGCAACCTTTGACACAAAAACAACGCTGTCTGTGTCAGAATAGATGGATCTCTCCCCTAACCTGTCGATCAAGTCATAGAGCACAAGTCGTGCATATGGTGTTGTCATTGCACTGATGAAGATAATATTTTTAGTTTTAGCAGCCTGTCCTACTGCATGTCTCCACTGAACAAGGGCAATGTAATCAGACACAAATGAAAACTGTCTGCCATCATACTGGTCAATGAACATGTGAATTGCTCAGGATCTTTGACTAGCTCACATGTGACCTGGTTTTCCTGCATTGAAAAACAACCCTATAAAGAATTGAGCAACAGCTATTTTTTCTGGATTTAGCTGAATCCCTTCTTTGTCGTAGTATTCCTGTATGTATTTTGCTTTTGATTCCTCATATTTTGCAAAACTGGGGTAGCCTGAAGCATCTTGCTTTCATTTTAGGAATGTCTTAACATATTCTTTAAACAGATTGTCCTGAAGTTGCACCAGAAGCGCACCATTTCTGGTTACACAGACAAAGTTGGCTTCATGTTTGTTGTTGTGTGATGTTGTTTCAAAGTCAAAAGAGACATAAGTCTGTGGCTTTGGCGTTTTTTCAGATCGTATATAACACTGATGTTGTATGTTTGATCCTAACAGATTTCTGTATTGACCACATTTACCTTTTCGGCATTTATGACCTGCAGCATTTGTTTGGTGACTTACTGAGGAGAAGCTACCGCAATCATCACAATATTTAATGTTATTACATGGTCTGAATCTTTCACGGTTTATGGATTCTGTCACTTCTTTGTGTCTGTTAAGACAAAACAGTCATCCGCAAATGCGATGACAATGACAGCGTATGGGTTTTAAATCCTGTTGTGTGTGTCATAGACAGCAGAAATACTAATGTGGTAATGATCCTGGTACAGATAAAGCCATAGTGTTTTTGGATGGGGTTGTTCTCGGGTTTGATACGTGTCCAATTTCTTCGTTCCTTGATTGTGCTGAAAAACAAGAATTTTAACACCCATATGCTGTTCAAATTTTTACCCATCTGTAAGTGAGATTTTATGGTTTGAGGCATATCCCACTTGTGCTTGATTTCATTTGTGAGGGTACATATAACGCGCTACACACATAGAGAAGCACAAGTTATTGTCTGTATTTGTTGGGACATAGAGACATGCCTGTTTTCTTTTGAATAATCTGATCATCAGCTGACATTTCCCAATTTGCGCCTCACACCACCACGTTTGTGTAACGCTGCTGTGACAACGATCTAAAGCATATCATCCGATGTTCTAAAATTTAGAACGCTGCCGCTAAAACATCTCCTAATTTAAGTTTTACTACATTTTGGACTTTGGGGTTTGACTCTACACATTCTGAGACTTGTGATGAGGGGTGTGGATTTTTGTATCTGGTTCAACAAACTCTGTTGCAGAAGACTCTGTGCAGTGGTCAATTCCACAATCTCCTTTTCTATTTTGACCAGTTCATCTTCAACAGCACATAAACTGCTGAGTGGGGATGATGGGTCATATTCAAGCCAATTTTCTTCACTATATCATTAACCATTTGCCTAATTTCCTCCTCTACATCTGAAATGTTTTTGGATTCATAATTTTCACTATGGCTTTCATCATCACTAATCACAATAACACATCGTTTGTTGTTTTACTTTGCGTAAACATTAACGAGCCATGATTACACACTGAAATAAAATAGGGGATATCAGACACTAATTATTTAGCATAATAACACATGCTACTCATTTGCTTCTGCATCTATGAGTATTTCCTTCATCACTCTTTTTCCTACTTGTTTTAAAGCAATATTGGCTAATCTCTTTGCATTGTATGCAACCACAGACTTTGTTGTTCTAAATGTCAACAGTTGCGCTCTGGTGCGCCTTAGCAGACCATCAAACTCATCTTGTGAATATTTTAAAATCTTGCTTTGATGCGGCTGTTGCACTCTTGCTCTTTGTACCAGCAGTTTGTTGCATGGATTCTCACTGTGAGCAGGTTGTTCTGTGGCCTCTGAGGGAAAGTTGTTTTCATCCCAGTCCTGTATCTGTGCATCAGTCCAGTTCGGCAGACATGCAGGTTCTGGAGTTTGTGTGTGAAGAAGAACGTTCCCCAGGGTCAATAATTCTGCTACCGCTCTCAAGTCCTGGGTGTTGGGAATCACAACAGATGGTTCAGGGCCTCCTAGAATGGATGGAGTATCTGGTACTGATGACTGTATAGGACATATTCCTGCAAAGATTTTGAAACAAAACTGACTTAAATAATGTAATTCTGACACAGTTTCATTTACAACAGAGGTCTCAAACTACCAGCCTCAAACATTTCCGGCCCGCCATTCCCTTTACCTCCGCCCTGCAACATGATGCCAAAACATAATATAATCTCGTCCGCAAGAGTCTTTTTTTTTTTTTCAATGGTCAAAAGGATATTTATCTACACACCCAGATTAACACAAAAAATCTGTTATAGTCTCAATGTTACATCAAAGGTTGTAGTATAGGATATAAGTATCCACACATACAAACATATCTATACATACATTAAAACCAATACACACATATAAGTCAACCCACATACATATAGATACATATTCACAAAGAAACACATACTTCACACACACACACGCACACATATTATATATACACACACACATACTATGCATATCCATATACACACTCCCATGTAATTATTCAATGCACCAAAAATAACAATAAACAAACCAACAATAACATAAATGTTTCTAACCCTCCTGACTTTTATCAGCTTCTGCCTTCACCCACTTAGTTTTTCACCCATGTTCAAAAATGTGTTGTGTTCTTTATTCCTTTTAACAATATTTTTAAGATCCCACTGACGCTTCAAAAACATAAATATTGTCACCAGATCACCAAGCATTATGGTGAAAGGACAACTATAACAATTTTAATTATATATACAGAAATCCATTTTTCAACTTTAATCCAAAACAATGCACCTTCCTTACAATGGCAAAAAAGATGAACATCTGACTCCTCTTCCTCTTCACAAAATTGACATAAGCCACACTGTTGAATGACCTATTTGTTAAGCATTTTCAGGCAGGTATCTGTAAATTAGTTTTAGTTTTTAACTGATGGAAACATTAAAGGTAGTTGCATAAATACATGTAAACTGGGACTGAATAGCTGCCGGTGCAGCAGATATTTTATTGAGATGCATGTATAATTGATATATTTTGTTGTTTATTTTTGCTATGTTAATAATAATAACAACTATATGGACAGCATGACATTTTATTTATAAGACATGTTTTTGTCCCTACTGTTTATTAATAAAAAATATTCCTTTTTCAAACATCTGTTCAATAAATAATGGTTTATCCTTGATTAATATATTTCCATTGCACCATAACACTTGACTTTGGATTTCATAATTATATTCTGATATTGGTACTGAAACCAGCTAATATGGAAAACAGTCTCTTTTTAATTCACTTTGCTGAGAACCAATTTGGATTCATAATAAATTTAGGTATAAGGGATGCTTTTAATGCAAAGTTTAGTGCTTTAAAATTTAACAATTTCATTTTCATAATTGTTATATAAGTAAGCTCTTTTGATCTTATAAGGCTTATTTTTGTTCATATCACAACTCTTCTCCTGGAGAAGGCAATGACATGAGCATATATATAAATTGAGGTATTATTAAAGTGTTTATTACAGTTATTTTTCCATATAAAGTTAAATAAGTCATTGACAATTGTAATTTTCTGTCAACTGTTTGTATGTGTACTGTTGTTGTGAAAACGGAATCCAAAACATGAGTTGTGTTTCTTGAGCGACTTTATAAATCTTCCTGCTGACCAACAAAGTAACTGACAGACACACACAGTCTTTACGATACATTGAAAGAGAAGCAGAAAAAGATGGGGCAGGGCAGCCGGTGTGTGTAACACAGATGCGTACGTGTGTGCGAGTGACAGAAAAAGGAGAGAAAAAGCAAGAGCACAAAGTATACAAATGACCTATAGATATAGAAATATACCCCTCCACCGTTCTGTGGGAAACAATAAAGCTTAAGTTGCTCCCCATAAGCAGCATAGGCTGCTCTTGTTTAAGTTGGGTCTCTGAGAGAGAGAGGGGATTATGTTGCTTGCCAATAAATAAACAGTTGTAAATTCATAATTTAATAAATAATTTTAATACTTAATATACAATGTTGTTAAGAATAGTTGCTGATGGGCAGATACCGCCTCCAGCAATCAGTGATTGGCCTTAAAAACCCTGATTGGATTATTATTATATTATATATAGGATTATTATTATATTATATATAGAATTATTTTTTGTAGTTGTTTCATAACAATTTAAACTACCCTTATAGGTTTTTCATACAATACTAGACGTTTCTATTTTTTAAGTTGGTGTAAAATAATGACAAAGGTGCCTGCAATGTATAGAAACTCCTGTTTGACTTATGATGGCAGTAATGTAATTTTCAGAATATTGTGCTTTATTGTAGTACTCAAATACTGAAGCAGCCCTCCTACGAGATGACAACAGCAGTAGAGGCCCCAAGCCAATTTAAGTTTGAGACACCTGATTTACAGTGTTTTAAATAAGATATCTACCTGTATCTGACTTTGCCTGTAGAGGGAGAATCCGCATCCTTCTAGTGCTTCTAATGCTTGGACTTTTTGTGTGATGAATGTTCCCTAGTATCGATAATTCCACTGCTGCTCTCAAGTCCTGACTCTCAGGGATCACAAAAGGTGATTCAGGATCTTCTGGAGTGGATGGATACTGATTGCCAGTGGGTCTGGACACTGGAGTATCTGTGATCAAAATAGGACTGGAAGGGGCTGCAGGTTCTAGGGCTCTATCCGGTGCTGATGAATGTACAGGAAGTATCCCTGCAAAGATTTTCAAACAAAACAATACTGACTTAAATAACGTTGTTCTGACACACTATAATTTACAGCAGTAATAATATATTTACCTGTATCTTTGCCTGTCGAGTAAAAGGCAGGGCCCTGTTACAGCTGCAAATGATGCAGTTTGCTGGAAATTGTTTGGCATTGTGCCTTTGCTGGGACTACTTTATATAGGCAGCTCTTTCCTGACTCACCGTTTGTTTGCCTAGTTTTGTTATTGTTGGTAATACTTTTATTGTCACTGTTTTTTCTTTAATATGTCTAGACATTCATTGTGTAATGTGGTATGTTTTATCTGTATGTTTAGCATATGTTCCTTCTTGAAATCAGTCAGTTTTGAACGGTATTGCATTAGATGTTATTATCATAGTTATTTTGAGAGCAAAATGGCCCTTGTTAAGCCTTTTTAACACAAAGCAGTCTGTCACACTGTCATGGCTTACTGGGAGACTTGAATAGAACAGAAACATTGTTCATGTTAGTAACACCTGTTTTTCCTACCAAGACATGTCAAAATGTCTGCTGTGACAAAGGCCTATCAGACAATGAGCAACATTAGCATTGCTTTGAAGTCGGGACGCATGGTACGGATTTTTTTCAGCCGATACATTTACCAATAATTACCTGCTTCTCACTCATACCAATAACATAACCAATAATTTCACATTTTTGAAAATGTGAAAACACACCTAATAATAAAGATTATAGATGCAGTGAGCAAAGATGGATGATCTAATATTCCATAGCCTCTCTACTGTTAGTACAACAAAAACAAAGAACCCTTCAAATAGTCATTTATTTTTTCAATAAGTTCATCAAAAAACTTCACAAACATACTTTGGCTTTCATAGAACACAAATCCTATCAAAGTTTTCGCATAACAATTCAAAATAAATTATTAGAATTATTATTATTACCAACTGATAATTTATTAGCTATAATAGAATTATTGGAGTAACATATATACTTCTCATTATCCTGATCCCAATTATCATGCATCCCTACTATGAATGTAAGTCAATATTCTGTCTCTTAGTGCAGGAAGTGTTGTGTTTATCATAGCTTGTTGTTTTGCTTGTTTACTAAAGAAAAACAACTGCCTGCTGTGGCTGGTATCGAGGCTCATTAGAGTGGACTTTGTGGGTTAAAAACAATTAGCTAAAAGAGGCCAAAAAGCTCTGTACAGCTGCACACTGGGGTAATAATTCTCTGTGGACTCAGAGCTAAGGGCAACACTATTCACAATACACACAGTCAATGGACCCAGTGTAAGTATAAAAATATAGATCAGTGCAGCTTTAACTTTAGGTAGGCTCATCATCTTTCTCTGACTCACATGAATGCAGCCGACTTTTGGACTTTCTGTAAACACACCACTGTGCTCAGTGACAGTCAGCCCTCTTGTTGAAGGACAGTCTTCCTACTCACTGTAGCACTGCACAAACAAACACACTGTGCATGCTCAGTGGTAAATCAATCTCAAACACATAAACACACCCTCCACACTGCGGTCAGTGCAGAATCACATGTGCACTCTCACACACTTTGGTGTTTTCTGAAACAACACCGATGTGTGAAGGGAGTCCTGTTTGACTCCATAATTCTCTTTCTCCTATCATCGTTGTTAGCGATGACTCAGAGGAACGGTGACTCATCACATCCTCCAGGTCCCGCAAACACGCAAACACAACAACCTTTAACACCCTTCTTTCTTTTTACTGGAAGCAGGTTCTCCTTTTCAGTCAGAGAAATAATTTTGTTTTCCTTCCCTGGTTCCCTTTGCTCCCCTGGACTCTCTGGGGTGCTGTGTATGCTTGTGTGTGCATGCATGTGTG
>NW_023339729.1:4298845-4303642 GCF_004916995.1 Morone saxatilis
ACACACACACACACACTGGAAACTTCCATCATGTTTTAACCCACTGTAAGTACTGTAAGAGTATGATTTACTGCAGAGGGACAGTTCAGTTCAGTCAGAAGTGTAAAATACTAAAATGAAACACACTTCTTTCATCCTTTGAAAGATGAAATATAACAGAACAACTCTTCCGGGCTCAGGTCTGTCCCAGCCTTTAGTTTGAACCATTTTAAATTTTTTTCTGGCTGAGCTTTCAGAATAAAGGCATAAACTTTAAATCTGTTTGAGTTATTCGACCACAGTTGAGTGGTGGTCTTCTAACCAGCACGGTAAACGCTCACACCAGTGCAGCAGCTGTTGTGCCGCAAATGTTTGACAGTTTTTTTTTCTTATTGGGGATTTTTTAGAAATCTTCGGCCTGACATTTTCCAGCATGGAAATTCCTTTCTGAAACTATCTGCAGTATGTGGCTTCATGTTTTTATTAAGGCAAAAATAAAAAAAGGCACCTCTTGGAAAAACATGAGATAGCTAAAACAGCCCTGTTGCCAGAGTTAAATCACTTCAACCATGAACAGCAGACAATCAGCCAACACTCCCTGGAGAAGCAATTGGTTTGACCACAAACCTCAAAAATGTTTGGGTAATCATAATGTGTAAACCATTTTAATCAAATATACCACACCAAACAGCCATATATCACAGACGTGCCGAGGGATCCTAACCTCAGAAATAAATCTTATAAAAAGCATTTACGTGGTGGGATCACAATTTTGAACACAACACAAAAAAACTTTCACTGCGAGTGTGGTAATTAGCATATTTTTACTTGAGGGCTCACAAGTTCACAAGTGAAGCAAGCTTCAAGGTCTTGGCAGAAGCCTCGATGAAAGTAATGATACAATTTTGAGAATGCGTTGCTGTAAATCTGAAATTAAATCTGTTTTTTTCTTATTTCCTGAAAGGATATTGAGGATAGATGGCTCTCATCCTACACCAGAAATTCCCCTTCTCAAGTATCTCCCCTCTGCTCTCACTCTCTTATTTCCATCTCGCCCCGCAGGCTTTCAGCCGTTTGTTTCAAACTGGCGCTTCATGTACTTGGACTACAGGTCCGAAAGAGCACGATTATGCATTCAAGCCCTGTAAAGAGTGGGATACGGTGTGTGTGTATGTGTGTGTGCACGGCGAGCCACTCTGCTTTCAGTGAGAAAAAGAAGGAGAGTGAGAGAGAAGGGGGCTTTAACATGCAAATCCCTCCTGCTGCTTTATCTGCCTCCTCTCATATCGTCCATAGCAACACGGATATGGGCCGTAATGAGGAGGACACACAGGTTAACAGCAGTGAGCTGTCTAAATGAGTGCAGTTGACACGTCCTTCATGTGCACACACACACACACATGCACACACACAAAAAACAGTGTCTTATCAGAGAGACATCAAGGAGGTGTATGTGTTAGCTTAAAGCCATAAACAGACGGCAGCAGGACAGGGTGATTCTCTTGATAAGCCTCGTTGGACTGCTGGCAGCCTGAGACTTTACACACTCACACGCACAACCTCTTTCCCTCTCTTTTATTTGACACTGCCGAGCTGATTTCGATTTATGAGCGTATTAGCACCATTACCCGAACACGTGTCAAGGCGCTGCTTTACTAAGGAGGCGGAGGGTCACGTTTGGCTGCACTTACACATAGGAATACGCACAAACAAACGCACACACACACCTACACACACCACAGCAGTTGGGGAGAGTGAATGAGATAGAGGGTGAATGGTGTTTTTATTTGGATCGATTGTGGCTGGGTTGTAAAAAGGCCAACAATATGCTAGACAACAAGGTTACTTTCATATTTTTAACAGCTATTTGTGTGTGTACTTGCAGACAGACAAATGTTAAACGAGCACAAATACAGACAAGCACAGTTGGATCTAGAGAGAAGCAGGCCCAGGATTACATTTCACTGGTGTGAGGAACACTTGGGTATCTTTTGTCAACATCATTTAATGTGTCCTGATTGTATAAAGAATGGTCATCTAAGGACTTATTTACATAATACTTCTTAAAATGGTAATCAGCTAGATTTTATATTATATTTTGTTTTTTGTAACATATTTGCTGTTAAATGTCTTTTGCTGTACTGTTTTGGCTCTGCATTTTGTCAGTGTCTACAGAAATGTAACGTTCTTCATTTATCAAGGGCAATGTACATGAATTAACATACCGTTGGTGTGCTGTAAAAGTGCCAGACTAAGCCAAAAGAAAATTTTCATCTGCAGTCCCTGTAGAGAAGGATTACAAGAAACAACTACAGATTTGGCTTAAATCATTCCTTCCAGAGAAAGAAAATATGTATGAAAGGTTAGAGATGATAACAAAAACAGGTAGTAATTCTCAATTTTGACTGTTTAGCTACAATACCAAATACTCTGCAATAATCAATATACGTACCTGGTTTTGACTTGGTAAATCTAATTTTGACTCATAATCTTGATTTAGTATCATAATGTTGACTTATTAAGTAAGTAACATAATTTTGACTTAAACAACTTTAAACACTTTTCTCTTACAATAAATATTTCATATTTTTGTCTTTTCAGACATTTCATAACTTTTCTTCTTGGGCTTCCATATAGCTTACATCAACGCACAGATACTGCACTGTGAAATAATAAAAAACAAATAAAAGCTGCTATTGAACAGACAGTAACAAACAAAGATATGGGTCATGCCTTAACAACAATAAATACTTAACACACGAGACAAGGCAACAAATGGATCACATCACATACACAGACCTCAAATACACTTGATAGACGCACAGAGCAAAATGGAATCATTTTTAAACATTGTGCTGCTACCGCTATTGTTTCTCCAGTAACTTGCTCGGTAAAGTACCACAGGATCTTCCTCAGTTGTCTGATATAATTTTCCCACAAAAAAGGTTATTTAAATTGCCTAGTAAATTATTAAAACTGCACCCATTCATTCTCCCTCACTGTAAAATCCAGAATCTATAAATATGAAAATATTTCACATGTCTGCTGGACACAAGATGTCTCCTACTTCACTTTAAAGTCCATCCTCAGTGTATTTGTGCTACCGGTTTAGAGTTTCTTGTGTAAGTTGGAGACATAAGTAAGCTGCATGCACACGTGTGAAGCTGGAGGTGAAAACAGAGAAACTTTCCCCCAGTGAAGGTCAAAATTCAAATGACAATAAGCAAAACATATTTTTGAGTAAACGGGGAGTTTAAGTGTTTTGAAAGCTGGTATGAGTTGTCTGTACTGTATTTAAGTTTTTGAAGCTAATGTTCTCCTTTTTGGCGTGTTAAGCACCTATTTATCTACCTTTAACAAAACAGCTGCTAGTGTAAACTACAGTAAACACATAATTTCTTGTGTGCCAGAGAAGTTTTTCTGGTGTTTAAACATGCAAATATACAGCTTTCATGACCTGTATACATTGATTGATACGAAAATGTTTTGGTTATTAAAAAAAAAGTTCCCTCATTTGGATCAGTTTTATAATTTTGTAGTCTTTCAATGAAAACACTTGAACAGCATCATAACTTTTTTGCTGCTCTGAGCACAAACAAGCTTTTCTGATGCTGCTGCCTCCGTTCAGACATTGAAACATCAAACATCCGGAGGATGACACGCACACACTAGATACAAACCACACACACTCGGACGCATGCATGATAAAACAACAGTGTGGCAGCTAGCGACCACCATGCTGGTAATAATGAGGGTGCAGAGTGGTGCCTCGGGCCGTCCCTCCAGCCTTGAGGGGGGACGAGGTCTGGCTGCGGCTCCCTCGGTGCGTGGGGATGCATCCCTGGAATCATTTAATTCATACCGTAAACGTGACAGGGTTAATGAGTGGCAAAGATGCCCTGGGGACCAGGGGGGGCTGGGTGGGGGGTAAGATGTGTGTGTGTGTGTGGATGGATGGCATGGTGATGTGTGTGTGTGGATGGATGGCATGGTAGTGTGTGTGTGGGTTAGTGCGTAATATTTGCATGCGTGTTCGTTGTAGGAATGGTGCGAACATGATAGGCTGAGGCCAGGGTGCTGTACCCCGCAGTTATAACTAATGCTCTTTAATTCTGGATGCAACGGCTTACAGAGAAACTCCTGGAAAATGGCCGAATGGCAGCATTAGTGGTACGTTTGGGAGTGTGTGTGTGTGCATGATTCGTTAGCGTGTGCTGCTGATGTGTGTGTGGAGAGAGGTAACGAGGGAGAAAAAAAGAGACAGAGGTGGTTCAGGAGTATCAGGTTTACAGGGAGACAGATGGCAAAGGCTGGGTGTAGTTTTAGTTTTTTTGGTGGTCACTGGTTTTAATTACCAACAGAATCCAGATACACACACACACACACACACGATTACCACAATTTTATACACAGCACACACACACACACACACTTTTTACATGCATTCAAAACACCCAGACAAAAGACTACATGCACACGGGCAGAAAAAAAAAACCCAGCACACACAGAGAGCTGTCATTCAACGCCCTCTCCAACAACAGAGCGATCAGACACCGGCGGAGAGGAGAGAGCCGGTAAGGGAACGGAGTGAAAGAGAGGTTAGGACGGAGGACAAAAGCACGGCGCTCTGCGGAGGAGAGAAAAATGAGTGAGGACTAAATTGGCTGGGTGGAGTGATGGAAGACGGAGGGGAGAGGAGAGCGAGAGGCGATGGTGATGGATGAGCAAATGGTGGGCGCCTGATGGGGGAACGAGGAGGCAGAGGAAGGGAGGAGGTGATGTGATTCGCGGGTCGGAAGTACCAGAACCCCCCCCCCC
>NW_023339729.1:4303655-4309250 GCF_004916995.1 Morone saxatilis
CCCCCTTCACCTCAAACCTCCCCTCCCTGTTTCTCCATTAACACACTATGCAGCCTGGTAACACTAGCACTTATTGTCTGTGAGGCGTGCAGTTTACACTCGCCTTTGCCCCAGACAATTAAATCTGGCATCAACACACAGGATTGCTTTCAGTGTCTAGGTGCACATGATGCTTTTCCTCTCCTGAAGGTGTCCGTCTTTGTCATAATGGCAGAAAACCGGGCTTTGTTTAGGGTTCGCGCCACTTTGTGTGTAAAAATTTAATAAAAGAACAAAAAACACACGATTTCAAGACTCAAAATAATATTTTGTGCCGCAAATATGACACATAAACTGGGTGCATCTCATTAATCTGTACCATAATTCAGTTTTATCTCCTGGGTACCAAAAACAAATCCTCATATGTCTGTTTTCAAGCTGGGGTCACAAAAACAGCTTGTTTGCTCCATCAAAGCTCTGGCTGTGGTGACATTAAGGCCTCTAGTAGAAAAACAAAGGCCTCCCCTCTTACCTCACCCCCTCCTTAGCCCCCCTCTGCATCCTTCCATCCCACTCTCCCCAGGGACGCTATCAGGACATGGAAAGGTCAGGGGTCTGGCAGCACACACACACACACACACATACACACGCACTGAATGTCACACACATCTACCTGCTCACACGAGGCACCTGCAGACAGAAAAAACGATCATCTCTGCCATGTTAACGTCTTGACCGATCAATTAAAAAGCCCTCATTTGAGCCTTTGCAGAGAGCAGTAATTGACAAGGTTTATCAATAAGTCAGTCTGACCTTTTAAAGGTGATTCCAGTTTGTTTTTCCTCTTTCAGTGATTGCAAGACAATTACCAACAACTTTTTTCCCAACTTATTTTCTTTACAATTCAAGACGTACTTTCCAAACCTAATTTAGCAAACTTTTTAAAACTAAACATTTAGTGTGTTTAACTCTTTGCATGTAAATTAATAATCCTTCATTTAACAACACAACTCACTGTTCTTAAAGTATTTCCAGAAACCTCAGGCTCTTGTAACTGTCAAAAATTGCATCCACTGCACCATAAAAATTATTTTTATTTTGAATATAGACATAAATGACTGAAAACTCTTAATTTTGTACAAATTGGATAAAGGTATATGTCCGCTCTGGATACCATCTTTGTTTGGAAGAGTCAAAGGTTGGGAAAGCTTTGCTGGGTATTTACAGCATTTTTCAGAAACACTGATGCTTATTTCTGTGACCCCATTGTAAGTGTCCATGAGAGACACATAAGGAATCTATTGGAGACTTGACTGTTGAGTCTTTAAGGATTCTGAAATTTCTTCAGAACAACAGTACAATCTTTTCAATGCTGTATGATTTGAATGTAATGGTAATACATGAGAGACACTCACTGAGACTAGTTCTCCATTACCTCCCTAAAGGGGATGTCAACCAAGAGAAAGGAGCACAATTACTGAAGTCATGAGGGTTCAGCTTCTTAATAAAAGCCCAGAAATTTCCCCTAATGGTGGAAATCCCTCTGCTGCACGGTCCTGGTGACAGGAAAACAAAACCAAATTTAAAAGCAGATGAATCGAGATGGACTGGACCGGTGTATAAAACCTGCGTCTCACATCTCAGCTTTTTTCCATTCCTTCCCATCTTAAAACCAATACCGGGCTTATGACCTTCAGGAGAGGAAAGACCCTCAGAAAAAGCAGTCTGGAAACGAATCACTGTTTTTTTAAATTTATGTCCATATAATAAAATCCATTGAAATGTGAAATGAAATATTGCATGATCAGCGGTCATGTCGGGCCTATTGCATCTATTTAATGTTCCTACATTTCTGTCTCATAAACAAGACTTGTATTGTTTCAGCGTTGTCTCACAGTGGAGCTTTTTGTAGCTTTAATACGTACATGAATTTCTTTCACACCGTGATGTACAGTTATTGAAAGTGTTCATTATAAAATCTATTTCTGTAGGGTTTTTTTCTGAGAAACCATTAAGTGTGTATGCTTGTGTGAGATTAATGTTGATCTCTGTGTGTCTGTGTTGTGTGTTGGCTCCAGAGGAACAGGTCCCCCCACCCCTGCCTGATACAGTATCTACTTAAATAACACATCTCATTAAGTGTGCTGACTAATGAGGTGATTAGCCCCGGCTACCAATAACTAGTGCTAGCCTAGCGTAGCGTTAGCGGCTCTCTCCGAGGGTTTAAGCACAGTGATTCAGATGGAATGGCTAATATGGCTGGTGGTTCGGGCTTTTAATTGCCTGAAAGCTATTAGAACTAATGTGCAGATATGTGAGGGACAAATTACTTTAATTAGCCTCTGTTAATGTGTTTGCTCGCAGAAATATTAGCACATAACGTCAGCAGGAGGAAACGTAGAGTAGCAAAGAAAGGCTGCCCTGCTTTGGATTAAGGGTGGAGAGCCTCAGAGTGTGTGTGAGTGTGTGTGTGTGTGTTAGCGGCTCTTTGGGAAGGGCAGGGGGGCCTCAGCAGCAGTGAAGTGTGCCACAGCTATTTATAGGCCCAGTTGATTGCAGATTTATTCTCCTGGGAGGCAGTAACTCGGAATAGTGTGTGTGTGTGTGTGTGTGTGTGTGGTGGGGAGGTGCGGGTTATGAAGAAGACCCACTGTGGGAGGAACAGCTGTCTGTCAGGAGGAATCCGTCGGTTAATTTCCTTTGGGGAAGACGCAGAATTGAAGGCTGAGACGAAGCGTCTCTGGCTACAAAAGCTGATCGTTTGTCTTCTTTTGGTCGAATAAAATCTAATATCTTTTCCTGTGGGTTTAAAAAGAATTTAATTTTCATTTACTGCTTGATCCAACTAACATTCAATTGTCAAAACACAGTTCTACGTTTTAGATTGATGACGAATGATCAGGTGTTTTAAGTTTCAAAGGTCGGAGAAAACACCTCCTGTTAAAACACCTCGTGAACCCGTCGGTTACATTCAATTAAGGATTCTTTCTTTAACTGAAATCCAACTGAAATATTTTGTCACGGCTAAAGTAAAAGTAAAAGAAACTTTGAGACAGCTGAGACAAACATTACTCTAAATGTATTTAAACATTTTAAGTATTTAAAAGGTGGTGTCACCATTTTGTACACTGTGTTCCTACACAGGTTTGTGTTTGTCTCCGCTGTGGTTAGAGCTGCATGTGTATGTCAAGGAGGAAGAATAAAGCAGCAGAGTAAACAAGGAGGTGCATGAGGCTGGATACGGCTTTTGACAGGGGGATGGGAAATACTGCGGCTGGCGCTGTGAATTAGATGAATTCCTGACTGCTGGCATATTATGGTGCAGACAGCGGTGGGCAGGGCAGGAGGGGAGGGAAAGTAAAGCTGATGTTGACACAGTAAATAAAAGTATAAAGTAAAACGTAAACATGGTTGGGCACGTGCTCGCTCGTCAGCGACACATTCATGGTGATGTGATTATTACTGTATGGTTGTGTGTTTCTGTGGCGAGTCTCCGTCCTCTCGCTTGTCCTGATGGAGGATTTCAAAAGCCGATCTAACAGAGCCAACAGCACCCTTACAATTGTTTGGCTGCTTTCAGAGCGGCTGAATGAAAAAAAGTGTTTCAGGCTTAACCCCGTCTCTTCCTGAACTCTGCGGACCGAGTGGCAGACGGACAGTGCCAAAAAATGCGAACAATGCCAGTGAGCTCAGTGCTGGTTTAAATGAGCCATTCAGAGGATGGAGGCAGTTAAAATTAAAGGTCTGGGCCTTATTCACAGTGTGATCGGACACAATGCGCTCTTTTGTAGTGTTTTAAAAGATCAACTGAGGATTCCTTCACTATGAAATTAATTGGTTTAGCTTTTCTTACCGACTGTATGAAAAATAACACAAGCAGTACATATATTTTGATGCTGATAAAAGTTTGTTTGAAATATCTGCTGAACTGCACAAAATGCACTGTAATTGTGGGTTGTGACTGGCCGAGGAAGTTCTGAAGACGTTACTTTCGGCGCCACTAAACATTTTGAAGAAGACTGAGGAACACGTGAGTGCACAAAAATGTAGATGTGATCTTGAATCAGTAATTAGCACTTACTGGCCTGTAAAAACACACACCACTCTGGCTTGTGGTAGGACAAAAAGAGTGCTGTTTACAGTGACAATGAGATGACTAAAGAGACTAAAGAGCAGGGTTACAGTGCTACACACACACACACATTCACATACACAGGCACTCTCTACACCCCTGATGTTGTCTCAGAGGACCGGGCCTGCAGGATCATGTGTGCTGAGGCCCGCCTGGCATTGATGCTGGTGATGGATAGCATGAGGCTGGCGAGGCTGGCAGAGGCCCCTCAGAGTGGAGGGATATGCCAGCCGAGCCACTGCCAACAAAGGCAGCGTTACAAATACCTCACATTAGGGGAATTATGTCTTTATGCGCCATCCAAACAGGCGCAGGGGCGAGACAATGGTGTGAGGGAGATGGTGTTTCCGTTACAATTAGCTGCATGTTAATCTGTTTTTCCTCATCTTTTTCTTCCCTCTTTCTTCCTTTGTGCCTTACGGGCCTCAGCGCACAAAAAACAACAACACCATGGGATAGTGTAACCGCAAAAAACAAGACCAAGGCAATAACGTAAAAAACAAAAAGGCTCTGGAAAATAACAGAAATCTGTTTTACAGAATGACTTAAGGGGAGAGATGAGCCGATACTGAACTATGTATCTGTAACATCCCTTCGGTATTAGAAATGTCTGGAGATGTTATCTTCTCAAATGTCTGAAACTCGCTCCTTCATGAGCTTTAAAAGAAACAAGGATGTACTATAATAACACACGTACACAGACACACAGGATATTCCCAAACAGACAAGTGTGGTTGAAGGTTTCTCACCCTTCACTTGAGTGCAAAAAAGACCTGCTGCCCTTTAAAATGCAATTTCCTGAAACAAGACACATGGACCGAATTGTGCCGTGTTTTTTTTCCTCCTCTGCCCGCCTATTACTGGTCGTAGAGCTCTGTGAAAGCCCTGGCCAGGCTTTCCGCAGGCACTTTGGCAAGCATGAGCATCCAGTCTATTTTTCTCGGATAAGGAGGGAGGGGGGTGGGGGGCCGGAGGAGGAGGAGGTGTGGTGGTAGTGGTGGTGGTGAGGGGGTTGGCGGTGTTTTTGTCTGTCGTGTGAGAAGGAAGGAGAAGGAGAAGGAGGAGGAAGAGAAAGGAGAGGAGCGGTGGATAGAGAGAAAGAGGGAGGTATGTTAGAGGAAAAGAAAGATGGTGCAGGCAGATGTGGACGTGGGGTGGGGGGTATTGGAGGAAAAAGAGATGGTAAACAGCAATCAATCAGCATAGGACGGAGGTACAGACAGCGGAGCAGAGATGGAGGCGCACATACTGACAGATGGGACAGGGAGGGCGGGCCTCGTCTTCCCTCTATGCACAAGGCTGGTTAGTGGCTGGCGGGCACGCCTGGCGGGACGGCTGGCGGACGCTGGGGGACGCCGGCGCTCCGTAAGCACCGCTGTCCTCTTCCCTCTCTCCCTCTGGACATCCTATCTGAATGTCTGTCTGGGCCTTGGCGGGGGAATCTAGGTGGTGCCCTCGCGGTATCTATGAGATGCACACAACAT
>NW_023339729.1:4309350-4330383 GCF_004916995.1 Morone saxatilis
GGAGGTGGTGGTAGTGGTGGTGGTGAGGGGGTTGGCGGTGTTTTTGTCTGCTCGTGTGAGAAGGAAGGAGAAGGAGAAGGAGGAGGAGGAGAGAAAGGAGAGGAGGGGTGGATAGAGAGAAAGAGGGAGGTATGTTAGAGGGAAAAGAAGAAGATGGTGCAGCAATGTGGGAGTGGGGGTGGGGGGTGATTGGAGGAAAAAGAGATGTAAACAGCTAATCAATCAGCATAGAGACGGAGGTACAGACAGCGGAGCAGAGATGGAGGCGCACATACTGACAGATGGGGACAGGGAGGGCGGGCCTCGTCTTCCTCTCTATGCACAGCTGGTTGTGGCTGGCGGGACGCTGGCGGGACGCTGGCGGGACATCCTATCTGCATGTCTGTCTGGGCCTTGGCGGGGGATCTAGGTGGTGCTGGGACATGAGCTCAAACATCCTCTGTGTGGTCACCCCCCCCTCACCCTGCAATCTGAACTCCCACTAGAGTCTAAGTGTGGTTATGTTTTTGTTTTTTTGGAGGCTGGGGTCTCAGAGGAGGGAAGGGAAGGGCCAGTGAGAAGAAATGAATTACCACTGCAGCTCAGGTGCTCCCCACTGATAGACAAACACACCTCACACACGTGTTTGTCTTTTTTATTACCAAATGACACTTTCTTTTAAATTCTGCGATTCTTCTATATTTTTCAATACAAAACATAATTTATATAATCCCTTCAAAATAAATTTGGGTTTGTGTGTTACTCTTTGTCTAAAGGGGATTGAAAGGTTTCCTTTCAGAGAAGAACACATGACCTTTAACATGGCCGCATCTTCTCCTGCTGCTCTCAGAGAACACATACACTGAAAGCCCAGTGGACTTATATAGCCTGAAGACTTTCTATTTTTGCAAGCTAAATTAGGAAGCCAAAAATGGCATGAGGGGCTGTATTATTGTCCCATTTTTCCTATAATAATGTTTCTTCTTTGTCCTTTGAATTTTGAAAGTGATTTTACAGTTGCCTGGAACAAAACATAATTTATCCATCCTTAATCTTAAAACGCAGACGTGCATTTCCTGCACATGATAATTCAGAAGGTACCTGGCAGTACACAACAAGACAATCTTCTCCACATTTACTACACTTGATGACAGAAACAATTCGGATCCTGAAGAGGCCAAACACTGCTCTTTGATAGAGACATAATTCTGCACAGACAGACTATGTATAAAGTGTAACTGATACCTCACATGGTGCCACCTCCCAGTGACTCAGCAGGAAATGTACTGCACTCTGAGTTTGACTTATTTAAATGAATGTGTTGAGAATAAACTCAACATAATACATTGCTATTGTTCAAATCCTGCAATGAATACACTAACAAAAGGCTCTCCACACTGTCTGAAGCTTTTTAAAGAAAGACAATTGTAATTCAGGGCAAGTGTGCACAAGTACATTTGATATTGTTTCTCCACCAATAAAATACTGACAAAATCATTTAATAGGAGCCATTCAATGCAAATGTTTTCTATTTCAAATGATCTATAATTGTTTTACAGCTGCAATAAAACATTTTTTTAAGTATTCTTTGACCAAACGCACAAAATGTCTAAAAGAGCAAAAATATGTAATCTTAAACAATTGTAAGGTTTAGATGAACACTGAAATATCAATGTAAAAGGTTCAAGTTCAAGGTTCAGCTTTATTGTCATTATACAACACAGGATTACACAATGAAAGGTAATTTTACACTACTCCAGGTTACACACACAGAAAAGGTACAGACAATTAAATATTTAAATAAAATATGCAATAAAATAAAGGAAAGTATATGTATAAGTAGCACTAAAGAAAGGACTAAAAAGTAAATAATATTTCCTTGAAGATACAAGATACAGTTACCATGTAAAATATGAACAGTATGTGCAGTATCAGTGTCATATGAATAATATAAGCTACAGTACAAATTAAACATTGTAGTGGGAATAAAGGTAGTGCAAAAACTAGTTATAGTAATGTGCAAAACCAGCATAACAGAAAGTTCCATGTAAAAAAAAAATTACAAGAAAGTCATTTATATAGAGGAGTGCAGAGGATGAGGTTAGGAGTCTCACAGAGGAAAAAAGCTGTTCTGAAATCTGGTGGTACAGAAGTGGATACTTCTGTATCTCTCGCGAGATGGCAGGATGGTGAAGAGGTTGTGGCTGGGGTGGGTACTGTCTTTTTGTATCCTTTGGGCACTGCGCAGTCACCTCACCTCACCATTATCACTGATGCTGTGTAGATGATCTCCTGCGCTCTGAGCACCACTCTGCATGGTTGTTTTCCTCAAGATATGAAGTCTCACTGTTGTTTGAAATCCGGCTGGATGATGTTGATGGTAGTGTTGTGTTGTTGACAGAGTTGTAACCATGTTAGGGGTTGCAGTCATAGTACAGTGTGAACAGGAGGGGGCTGAGCACACAGCCCTGAGTTAAGGAGGTGTAAACACCCATCCAAACTGTCTGTGTTCTCTAAGCTCAGTTTTATGGTTGTAATTCATGCATAAAACATAGACATAGTCTCTGTGCTGTCATCCATAGGTTTCTGAAAAGACATTGTGAAATGCTCAGTGTGGTGGCTTTGGCCGTCGGCCCCTTGGCAGTGCCTGACTCTGATGGCTCCTGGATAATCCAAAAATGGGCAAAGACATGGATGTGACGACCTGTCACTCAAAGCCAGCTGTCGCACCATTATTTATGCATAACTTTAAGCCTTGATACAATTTAAACAAGCGAGTTATATAAAAATTCATTATTCATCATTTTTACCTGGCTACAAACTTTTATTTCTGCTGTGAAGTTCAGCATTTTACCATGGGGGTTTATGGAGATAGACTCTTCTGGAGCCAGCCTCAAATGGCAATTCGAGGACCTACAGTGGTTGGCAAGTGCGTTGACTTCATTTTCAGCCCAGGAGGTGGCCGCTTAGGGACATTGTGTTGAATGCTGAGCTCAAATCAACAAACAGCATTCTGATGTAGGTGTTGCTGTTTTCCAGATGTGTGAAGACTGAGTGGAGGGCTGTGGAGATAGCATCCTCAGTGGAGCTGTTGGCTCTGAATCCAAACTGTTGAGGGTCCAGGGTTGCTGGTATATAGTCATTTAGACTAGAAACTGCAGACTTTTTAGATACAGGGATAATGGTGGCTGTCTTAAAGCAGGTGGGAACACTTTTCTGTGGCAGTGATATGTTCAAACTGTTGGTAATGACATTGGCCAGCTGTAGGCACATGTTCATAGTACACGGCCAGGGATGTTATCAGGCCCAGCAGTTTTGCTTACATTCGCTCTCAACAGGATTCTTGCTGTGGATACTATGACTGGTCCTCTGGAGGTGGGGCAGACTTGGCTAATGACTCTTTTTTGAGTTAAAGGAGACATTGGTAAAGTAATTCAATAAGCTTTATATCTCTTCCTCTGTAGCCTTGAGTGGAGTTCAATCTAAAACTCCAATCCAAATAACACCTGAGCTCTATAAAGCTGGAGGTGCATTAATTCCTTTTGGAAGAAAGTTTGAATAGATGTTAAGTCATGGACGAGAACCCTGTGTTTTGTCCACCAAATGAAGCATTAGTTTTGGAAAAATGAATGGGCAAAAGCTGTGAGTGCCTGACTGTCAGGTTTTTTTTATTATTCTGAATATGAAACTGACAAAGATACTGGAAATTAATTCAGCTAATACATATTGAAGGGTAAAACCACCTTAACCCACTTTACCCAGAGAGCTCATTTATTCTTGGGGAATGTCTTTATCATTTAGTGCTTCATACTGTGGAAGCTGTGAAGCCTTTTGAGACTGTGAATACATACTATTGAAATAAAACATGACTTTATTCCAAGTCCCAAGGACATGGATATACAAAAGCACTAATCTAATTGTAACTGACTTTTATGTCTTTAGGTAGTGGTTTTGTCTGACAGGGCTTCCAGACTGGAGGTCAGGGTTTACCCACCTCTTTATCTGCCACTGTATCACTGCACCAGAGAACATTTACAACAGGTGGAGCAGCTTGTCTCGGCCTGGCACGGTGCCTGGTCAGGTTGACGCACATGTGACAAAGCAGAGTGCGGCTACCTCTTGGTCACGTTTCCTACACCACGTTTCAATTTGCACAGTGAGTGAAAACAAACATTTAGCAGAGCTTCTTCATGTCTGCCACTACATGAAAATGTGCCATCATATTGCCCTGTGGCTGTTTCTAATTCAGTAATTTACTTGTATGGTGGTGCAGAGGCCACGCTTATTTCTGTTTATTTTTCACATTTCCCCTCCAGGAGACATTTAATGTGTCTCATCTCTTAAAAGGGAAAAATAAGATGTGATTGCTAGCTGCATTTTAGGAGCAGCTCTCATCTGTCATGTAGTGAAAGGACAAAGGGAAGCCCCTCACTATCTGTCCCGTTGTGCTTTACGCTGCTGCTATGATGGCATTTACATGTCAGCCAAATAAAACAGGCTATTTACATGTGAGTGCTGCTGACATAATGTCATGTGGCATCTCTTTATAGGCACAGTAGGCAGGCACAGAGATTTATTGACTGCATGTCCTGAGAGGTAGCACATTCAACTGTTTATTTCATGTAGGATAATCCAAAGAGGCTGTTTATTTTCACAAAAAGAAATTGCAAATGCAGCTCAATCACAAAAATATCTTCTATCTATCTATAAATATATCTTTTATAAAAATATGAAATGTGTTTTATGAGGATGTAAAACTTCAAACACGGCTAATCTTTCAGGTAACTTTAGTACTGCCTCTCTTGTTATAAATAAGATATTAAAAAGCTGGAGTATTGTGGCAGGAAGGTGTTAGGACTGACTAACAGCCTCATTAACAGCCACCTTCAATTTTCCCAGAAATTAACAGGACGCCCACCAACCTATTACACCTGGAATAACCAACGGGCGAACACACAGAACCAATATGGAGGCCTGCTAACACATTAAACTCAGATCAAGGGTTTTTTACCACAACTCTAAAATCATCCATAGGATATATATTTAGTTCAAATGTAAATAAATTTTTTTTTTACCCATTTTTGCACCAATTATATTAACACACTGCGGTGAGAAAATGGCCATAAAAGGATCAGCACAACAAAAAAAGCTGTGAAATATTTTGAGTAATGATATGCTGTGAAAGAACGGGCACATTTTCAAACTGATTAGCTGACAGCTTCAAAGATGACCCACTTGGTAAATACAGACACTGTTTGTCTGCAAGAACGCAGTCCCTTGTGAGTGTGTTTGAATGTGTGTGTGTACATTATGTCTATAGGGGTGGTTGTGGCGGACGTGGGCTGCAAAGTGAGCAAGAAAATACATGAGAGAGATAAAAAAGATGATGAGGGGATCAAGATGGGATGGAGAGAAGAGAAGAGAGAAAAGGAGAGGGAGGGATGGTGGCTTTTCTTTTGTCTTGAGCTGCAGCCTGTTTCATTAGCACACCAGCCAGCTCCCCTCCTCCTCCTCGCTGGCTCCCCAGCCCCAGACGGAGAGCCCGGTTACTGTCCTAATGGCAGCTCTGTATTCATTATCACCTCCGCGTACGCCCCCACCCCCGCACTCTGCCCGGGATGGGGGGCTGCCGTAATTGATAATTAAAGAGCAATAACACAGCGGTCAATGCAATCTCACCGCAGGAGCGCCTGAGACCCCCACCTCACACACACACACATACACAACAAAAAGGTTGCACTGATCATTGCGGGTAACGCACAGATGAACTGTATACACTCATGCAAAGAAGCACACATACACACAGAAATATGTCGTCTCCTGGCACAAACACTAAGAAACACAACAAAATGTGCGCGCACAAGTTTGCATGTAAATGCAAATAAACACACGCCCACACACACCCCTGGCATCCATCTCCATAGCCACGATCACACACATAAACACACGAACCCGCAGAAGAGGAGAAACAAGCAAGGGAGCACTGTAGAGCAGAGCCTGAGGAGAAAAAACAAAACAAAGAGACACACATGTTCATTTAGGAGCGCAGGAAGATCAATATGTATACATGGAAGCGAGGCCACAGCACTACTGATTATGAATGGGGACTATTCTCTTCTATTGGCAATGCCAGTGCCTGTGTAGAGCTTATTACCATCTCGTTAGTCAGCATATTTCATGAGCCACAAATACCTCCAAAAACTGCACCTGCTCACATTTATTCAGGACATTAACACTGTATTTTTGTCAAAGGTAATAAAAACACACAACCAACAATACTGCGATCAAACACATTTGGCGTCAGGCGTGAGTGTATGTGTCAGTGTGTGTGTGTTTGTTTGATCAAGCCGTCATAGAAGAACCCCATTCTGTCATACACACACACACACAGTGACAGAGAGACAACAGGACTGAGAGACAGACAGAATTCATTAAAGAGGGTCAGATCCCTCTCTCCGTCTCTCTCTCAATCTCTCCTCTTGAAACTTGTTTAGCGCAGCAATGAGGATTCAATCTGCCGCTTGATGCGGTACGTGGGATGTAATTACAGAAGGAAAGAACGAGGCAGAGCTTCCACTGATTAGAGACAGAGAGAGAACTAATGATTATGTATGTACTGTATGTGTCTGTGTGGGAGAGACACAGGTGACTCCTCTGCACTGTGAACACTGTGCAGTTTCTGTCTAATGTACAAAACGTATTTTAGATCAGCTTGTATGGATTGTTTTATATTTCTATAGGTTATTCAGAAAATGTCTTCTCATTTTACAGCTAAATCTTAGTATTCCTGAATTAAATTATATAGTTGTACTCCCTATATTCTAGTTAATGGAAATGCACAGCTTCTACAACATATTTGTGAAAATGCAGACGACAAAAAAAGATTAAATAGCTTTTCTTTTCTTATTTTGATATTTTTGTAAAGAAACAGTACCATATTAATCTATTGTAAGGATATCTCTGCACATTAGCCATCTGTATATGTGCAAATATACAATATCTTCTGCATTAACATAATGACGGGCCACTGTATACTTCAACTGGTGTGAACAGCTGTCTTAGAAACGAGGGTCTAAGAATAGAGGATGTTGTATGCTGTACAGATTGTAAAGCCCTTTGAGGTACATTTTTGGTTTGTAATTTTGAGCAAAAAAAAATTGACTTGACTTTAATGCTCTGCATTAAAGGCACATTTGATTTCTTCCCCAAGGGTGCATGAATTCCTTAGCATGTCTTCTTTGATAAAGATATGCTGTTTGTTGAAACATCACAGTGGTTACTGCACCTTATTAAACTGTACCGTGAGCTCCAGATGTCACCCCTCAAGGTCTCACCGTGTTAATCCTCATTTTTATGCATTGTAACATTAATAATCCTATTCTGTTGAGAATAAGACCACAATTACTCTTTGCCTACACTTTGAACCTTAATTAAATCAGAAATGACTGAGGCCTAAAACATGTATTCAGCATGGGTTTTTTTACTGTCCTTGTGATATGCACTACATGTGTTTCACATTTTGCAACTTGTCAGTGAGGAAACATGTCAGGAAACCCCGCTGTGCAAGATGTTAGATGTTATTTTAAGCATGTTTTAGGCCTGACACAATGCCCTGCTTCACATACAATGGAACACCTGAAGGTCAGATGACCAAACTGTACCAGGGCCTGTAGCTCAATGCTCCACTTGTTTGAGACAAAAATGGGCAGAGAAATTGGAAGAGGCTGACAAATCAAATCATGTGTGGGGAAATGACATTTCACAGTGACTGACAGCTTATGAATGCCTGAATGACAGCGATTTCAGCCAATCGGTCAGAAGAAATATAAAACGACAGCGATGGAAATTTCAGAGTCAAAGTCATCCTACCAATCACATCCCCTCTTCTCCATCCTACTTTTTCATAATTAGCTCATTTAAATGCGAATGACTTGGCTAGGTGCTATTTTAATAAAGATACACAGAGAAGGAAGAGGAGCAAATAAACAGGAGAGGAGAGGGAAAGACAGTGCATGTGAGGGTGTATGAGCAAACGCATATGGCAGTGCATGTGTGATTACTTGTGTGGGAGAGCCATATGCTGCAAAATGGCAGCCCAGAGGGGGTGAGAGACTGATGAAGATAGAGTGTGAGAACTGGAAATAGAGGGAGAAGACAGAAGGGTGAGTGCATGAAAGAAAGAGAGGGCGACATGGGGAGAGAAAAAAAGTGTGTGTGAGCATGAGAGAGATTTTTGAGACTGGATCGAGTGCAGCAGAGCTGTCAGAGAGCTGTGTGTCACACAGGGTAGATGAAACCTGACATACTCTGGCTATCACCCACTCCTCCCTCCATCATTCTTGCTCTTCGGCGGAGAACGTCCCTCTCAGCCCTTTTCTGGAGAGTGGTATTGACTGCGTCGGTTCGATGTTGGCTATTTCCATTTTCTCCTGCGGGGAAAGAGGAGACAAAGCAATAGAAAGTGTATTTCACTTTCACAGCGTCCGAGGATGAAACCAGAAACTCATCAGTCACTGTGACACTCTCTATCTTTTCACTTTCCCTCACTCTTCCACTCTGCGTGTGAGACACATAGCTTTTTTTTGTACACACTTAAAACAGCTTCCAACACACACCACACACACACACACACATACACAGTACTCTCTGTAGTTCATTCCCAAGAGAGGCCCAGATTGGAAGAGGGCATAAACAAAGCCAGGTACAGCAGTACATCTCACACACACGCGCACACACACACACACACACACACACAAGCATAACATACAGAAAACAGACAGATAAAGAGATGTTAAGGCTAACACATGTACTATATGCACACATTTACATATATATGCAGACATATATAGTGACAGATAGACACACAAAGGGAAAACACACACACACACACACACAGACAGACAGACACACACACACCTCTGAGCTCAGCTGTGTGGAATGAGGCCACTTTGAAGTGCTTAAAAACGCCCTCCCTCCATCTCCACCACTATCCGTTCCCTGCGGGATGTCTGCTATGGCAACAAACACCCCACACACACACACCTCACTTTTTGTCCTTACACACATATGCCTGCATGAATCTAAACATGCAAGTTCAATAACATCTAACAGGAAAATACACACACACACAAACACACACACACAAAACCAAACTTATTTTTCAGCCTTCATAATAGCTAACATGAAGTAATGTACTGAAATGATTTTGGGCTCTTTGGTACAAAATACATTTGTTGGAGAGAAGAAGAGAGAGAGACAAAAAGGGAATTTAGAGAATTTTTAGGATGTTGGGAGGTTTTCAGTGAGCGGGTGAGGATGTGGACTACAGACAATGACACTAGAGCACTGTATTACACTGGCATTGAAATGACTGACGTGTTTTTAAAGGGTTTACTCAATTAAATTATGAACACATATTTTCATTTGCTTCCAGCTGTATCTTGCATATTATATACTGTAGTTTTGGCTGAAGTTTTGAGCTATGTGTCTCAGAGATTTTTGCCTCCTTTCTGCATGTCACTGATAGTCCAGAAAACACTCTGTCAACTCTGTTTGTAGCGACCATCTCTTCAGTAAAAGCTGGTTGGTTCCAGTAACAACTGTTGACAATGTTTGAGTGTTGTAAATTTTTAAAATGTAACTTTTCAAAGCTGTGAGCACCACAAACAAAATTCTTCAGCTATACCACAAATATCTCAAAACCAAAGCTGTTGACATGGCCAGACACAACTCAAGGTAAATAAAAATATATATTTTTTGTAATATGGGTGAGCTGACCCCTTCAAAACACAAAGGCTTATCATGGAACTGTATTATGATTTAAATACTCTTAACTTTTAGTTACAGTAGCGATTATTTCTAGCTTTTGATACATGATGCAAAATGGAGTAAAATTAGTATAAAGACCAGAATCTTAGTTGCCATTTCCTAAAATATTTGATGTGTCATATTAGAATGATTCATAATTTTAATGTTATCTTTTTCTCTTTTAGGTCACCTACCCTTTATAAATCAGTTAATCAAATAAATACACTTCCTGTACCTGAACTTGATATTAACGATCGACTCAGTTTCAAAACAAAACTGTGCTTAATACCATGCTTTTTATAGCAACAAATAACCCTCTGCAGGCTGAGCACCCACAGTCTAATTCTAATATAGTTTCAGTCTATAGTTGTCATAAAGGAGCACTTACTGTCTGGGACAGTATGGTTACATTTTTGACAGATTTTATCCAACAACTGGGTTTCACCAGGACACGTGTCCACTGACTGCTGCTAGACTCCAACATGTGACACAGGACGTCACTAACCACCTGACCACCTCAGCCACAGCTCTACTTCAGCTTTAAGGATCTCACTTGGTCTTAAATAACACAACAGTGCCCTGGTTTTGATCCCGGCCATTTGCACTGTGATCAACCCTCCTGCCCCCGTACACACATTCCTTCCTAACAAGCAAGCAGAGGTCGATACTACATCCTCTAATTCCAGCCCGCAGGCACAAGCCACGCCCGGCCCCAAATCTAATTTTGCCCCGGGCTTCTTTTGGGGGCCACATCTGTCGGAGCAGGTAGTCGCTTCTATTTTGCAGGTAATCTCTCCTGTATTGACTTAATGGGTTCTGGCTCTGTAATAGAGGTCATTTAGTGCGATGGTTTAGTGCTGTGGAAGATTATGGGCGAGAGTGGGGCTTACCAATCCTAATGTTACATTTTAGCTGCAATTTGGGGATATTTACACTTTCCTTCAATCCCTGAACCCCTGTGGTCACCCCCTCCCAAAAAACCCTGGAGTAGCACTCAAACAGCCCCTGGAGACCACAGATTTACAGGATCATCTTCCTGTGTGTGTGTATATGTGTGAGTGTAGAGCGGTTTGTGGATGGCTGAGGGCTATAGATTGATTTGGTTTTGTTAGGCAGAGAGGATTTTCACCGCAGCGAAGCTTTAGCTCTTTTAAAGTCTCTCTCTCTCCCTTGATTTCTCTCCCGCACTCTCTCTCTTTTCAATAGGGACAGGGAAGTAATTAACAGCTACTTAAATTCCCTTGATGGATTTTGTGGACAGAGGAGAGAGGGGAACGGGGCAGTATGGTGAAAGACGGGCTCTATCCTCTGAAGCTTAATGCCGCCATTTGCAGAGAGTAATTTTGTCCTAGAGAATTTTTGGTTTAGATTGGTTAGAAAAAAAATCTATTTCCTGATGTGGCATTATTCAGTAATGAAGCAGAATAATACAAGAAGCTGCTAATGCATTATGAAAACCTCTTTGCATTTAAGCCCGCTGCCATTGATTGCATCAAAATTTCAACTCCCCCTCCTGTCTGAGAGTGGCTGAGCATAGAGCTGCCTTGTCTCACACACATGCTTTTAATGCCAATCAATCCCCTCCCAGTATATTCTATAAGTCAAATTCTATTTCCTATTGTTTACTCTCTAACCTGCAACCCAATAAAGGTCGAACTGCCGACCCTCCTCCCCGTTACAAAGTAAAATCCATTCCCAGCACGTCTTAATGACTCACACCACGAGAATAAATCAACTTCCTGTTGACATGTCCCCACTCGTCAACAGGAAACCAATAAAGTCTTCATTCCTGTCCACCACTTTTTTTAACAAGAAAAGTCAATCACAAGCGCATTTTACTCCTCCGATCAAACAGTAGTCCCCAGATGGAAACGGCAGCACTTCCTGTCAACATGTTTCAGCTTCCTCTCTGGTCCCCCTGTGCTAACGGTTGTGTCGTGTGTGTCAGGGCTGCCAGATCAGATGTCCCGTGTCCTGCGCGGATATCAAACCAGACAATGGACCTCCTGCTGCAGGCAGAGAGAACGCCGTCTACCCAGAAAGCATTCATTTCCCTTCTCGGGCTAATCCTCCATCCCAGGAGAGACGAGCGGGAGGCTAATGAATATAGAGGTGGAAATGTGAGTCTGCAAGGCGCTGTGCGCTCCAAGCCGTTGGACGCACACTGTCTTTATGCACACATATACATTGTTTGGATAAATGCATGGAGGCATCAACACATCCACGCATATACTGCACTCTCTCTCTCTCTCTCACAGACACACACACACACACACACACAGCATTTTGTTCTGCTCAACTGTTGATCATCAGTATTAATATTCAATGCAATGTAAGGGGAAACGCTTGAATGTGCAGAGCCACACACACACCCAAAGCCAAACACACACACACACGGTTTATTTTGCTGTGTAAAACCTATCCAAGATGGGATCAGTGGTTAGATAAGTCTCATTATGAAAGAGTGTGATTATGGAACTAACACGGCCTACTTTCCACACAGGTGTGTTTGTGTATGAGTTGCATAACTGCGCCAATGAAATATTCACTGTCAACCTCAGCTGACCTCACGTTGTTATGCAGGCAGGAGGTCAAACACACCGATTTGTCCACCAAGATACTTAGTTAATTGTTTTTGTCTGTGTGTGTTTTTTTTCTACAATTAAAAGTTTATAATTAGCCTATGTAAATTCCATAAATCGTGCAAACTGCCTTATAACATGTTTATATTTTATATATTTTATATTTCTACTTTTATTGTTTTCAAGACACAGAGTGGTAGAAAATGGGCCGGATGAATTTACTGGTTTGCATGTAGTTGCAATGCAAAGATGAATCCAAAATCAGTGATTTTCTTACATAATGAAACTAAATACATGAACAGAACATTATGAAAATGTACATCATAGGATCAACTATATGTATCTATATAAAAAAAGATACGTAGTGTTTCCGTCTGTGATTGAACCATTTCCCTTTTGACCATCGTAGAAAATGAGGAATACATTTTGAATTAAATTAGTGCTAATCATATCTTACCTTTTTCATTATCTAATTTTACTGTTGTTTCACTAATCTGCTACTAATCTGTTCTGTTTTGTTGCAGTGACCCATTTCCAAAAACTCCCCCAGTGTGTGACACCAATTGTTTCTGTGATTTTTCATCTGTCTGAGATTTAACACTTAACTTTAACACAGCACACTGTATTTATCTATTTCTATCCTTTATCGGAAAAATAAGCTTGTCTCAAACCAGTCTGGTGATATCATGGTATTAGTGTGAGGTGGCAGAAAAAGGGAAGAGTCTTGATTCTGTAAAAGTGAGGGCTGACACCTCTATAGCTACCTGTCCAGCCACAAGCCTGTAATCTGCCTCCATCAGGTGTCTGATAGCTCTGCATATAAATACCCACTATTACTGAGAGCCCGGCAGGGGACCGATCGAACACCACACACACACAGAAAAATATCACCTCCTCAACAGGTAATCACAAGCAAATGTTCTTAAAATAGAAGTGATAACTTCTACTCAAAACCAATATATAGATCTAGTGGAGTGTGAAAGGCCTTGCTAATGCTTTTAGGCCTTAACTGAAGAGCTGTGTGTGTGGGAAGGGGGGAGTGAGTACCGGGGCCATCTGAGGGACAGATGCCTCCTGACTGCCCTTCCCCTGGATCGATAGCCCTCGCTCTAGGTTTTAATTAGCTAATCAGTAGAACATGGGCTTTTAAGCGTGGTGGGAGAACGCGACTAAAACCTGCCGTCAATACCTATTAAAATGGCCACCTCAGCTGTGGGCTGGGCAGGCAAGGCCATTGACTCACAGCCATGGTCTTTTATGGCATTCAAACCAGCTTAATGCTGTCATGAACTTCAATGAATAGCTAGAAGGGCGGAACGGCAGGGTGAGTTAAACAGCAAAGAATGGATACAAAAATGTACAGAGGTATCTGCTCATGGGTGTGTCACAAACTTGCATTAGTTTCAATTACAGTGATAGGGCCCGGGATTGTTTTATTATGTTATTCTTAAGAACATGCACTGAGAACAATATTCTTCTATATTTTGCATGTATGATGTTATATGATGCAACTAACCTTCCACTTTTTCCTCTATACTTTATACAGCAGTCAATCCGAGCATCGATTTGTAGCCTTTTAAGCTTTCTGTTGACATTCTTTACCAGCAGGTTGACATTCAGGAAGTAACATCTAATCAGCTAACAGAAACAATGTTGCACACTCAAAGTAGTAACGAAACTGGAGGATGTTTGTTGGCTTAGAAAACTAAAAACAAAACCACGCCCTGTGACTCCAGGCTGAATGGTCCTGGCCACTGTGTGCACTTGTCACATGCTGTATATACGCTTTGCTTCTGTGTGTGTTTCAGAGGTCAGGGTGGGGATGAGTGTGTGTGTTAATGAATTGGGATGACATATTTGCTTTGTGTCCAAATGCCTATGTGCGTGCGTGTCAGTGAATGTGGACGCAAATGTCAGAAACTTAATTTATGAGCTTACCAGGCATATCAGCAGACCCACTATGCGTGACTTTGTGTATCTGTATATGTGTGTGTGTGTGTGCGTGTGTATGTATTGGCGACATTCTTGTTTACCTTGAGCTCAAGCCTGGAGGTGGTGTCTGAGTTGGGGTGACAACATACTGTTGGTTTTCCACCTGTGGTCACCAGTCAACTTCCAGGACAGCACAGGGGCCTCCGGATGAAAACACACTGACTGGAGGGTGAGAAAGAGAGACATAGAAGTTATTAGTAGATGCTATAAAGCAGGAACTGTGTGCATATTGCAGCTGATGCAACTGAAAAATAAAACACAAAGGAGTGGAAAAGTAAAGAAAGGCTGAACAGCCAGGCTTTGCTACCTGTGTGACACTTTCTGTTTCCTCTCTGTTTCCACACTAACCACTGACTATCTCTGGGACAACTCCCACATAGCCACCAGTGGCCTATAATTAGAAGTTAAGTTTGATTTAGCTCTACTGTGATGATATGGCGCAGAGTTAGAAAAACACAACTGATGCAACTCAGAGCAACTGTTTAGTCTGTCCCTGTTCAGACACCATCTGTATTCACAGCTACGACTGAAACCAACTGTGCTTCTTCCACAGACTCACTGTATGTGCTCCTGCATATGGGTGTACATACACACACACACACACACAAGCGCTTGTCTGCTGCCTCTACTAGAGAAAATGACTCCACAAGTAGCATAAGATAAACTGCTTTTGACAGTCTATAGAATATCATTGTGAATGGCCCTTGGACACTCTTACATACACTGACTCTTTTCATGAAGTGCACTGATGAGGTGAGTCAGGTTTAAAGCCATTATTCCTCATTGATTTACCTTTTACCTCTTTATAACCACCAAAAAAGAGATGCAGATAAAAAAAAGGCAGCGAGGTAAATGACTTGCTGTTTAGGCTTACAGTGTTGCTATTTGATAAAAAGATCAGGTTAAGGCCATTAGTTCAGCTGTTGAACAGTTTACCCAGTGTGTCACACTGCTGTACAACATACAAAGTAGAGGTGCAACTACAATGGGAATCCCAGTTTTATTACTAGCTTTCAAACAAGTCACTGTGAGACTTGACTGACAAATGAAACCTTTGGGCCTTCAGTTCAGCTGTCAGTTTTGTTTCAGATATTGCAGTGTGGCTCCACTGAAATATTAAATAAAAACTGTCTGTAGTAATATGGGATGAAGAGGACTTCGGCACAATCCATGGAGGCATAATCCAGCACTAGGTATATTTGAAGGTTGGCAGAAAATTTTAATATGCATAATATGCATGTTGAAGGTCTTGCCTTAGCAGGCTAATTACAATGTTCTTGTTGGATTAAATCCTTTTCCCCAAAGCAGCAGCAGCTTAAGCAGGAGGTTTTGCTAAAAGGCTCAGACTGCCTTCTGTGGCTGGAGAAGAAATGTTTCTCTTTGACAAATCTACTGTCTTGTCATGATGATGGCTGACCTTCAAAACATGATTTTAAACACTTTCAGATAAGATCAGTAATAACAGCAACAACTTTAAAAGCGTACAGTAATTTTTTGTTTATTTAACCACAAAAAATGGAAAGGGAATTTTCTCAAAAAAAAAAAAAGACATCACAGCTATTTTAATTATGACTGAATGTAAAAGAAAATGATCACATTATTTACTAAATCAATTATCTGAACTCAGTTTGTATTCTGTGTGAAAAACTACAACCACTCCTTCACAAGCACTGAGGTACGGTACATTTTATGCATAAAGTATAAAAAATTCCATTAAAAAAATGTAATTCAATTCTGTTTCTGTCACTATACTAACACTATATTCTGCAGGTGTGCACACTGTTTGCTCTGCCACATCATCCACCTGCCGCAGTGCATGAGATCACCAGCACATTACCGCTTTACAAATCCACAGCTGCTTTTATGAGGTGCGATTGCTTTGCCCAGGGAACTCTGGGGAATTCAATATATTTCAAAGGTATAATACACACCGGTATCGAGCAATAAAAGAAAGAACAACAAAAGTGTCCATTTTCACTAGAAAAGAGCGAAGGAGGAAGAATATGAGGGAATTGGTTGGAGAGGAGGAAAGGGAATGAGTGTGTGTATGCGTGTGTGTGTGTGGAATCACTCAGTGCTTTAATATGATGACACCAGGCCGGCCGAGGCCATTATCAACCTTGTAGACTGCTCTGAACACAGACAGCGAGACAGAAAGAGAGAGCACCCCCACTTTAATAAAAGGGGCCCTTTGCCGTCGTCTGATTAGAAATATCATTTCCTGATGCCCGTTTTTCCCTCCATTAAATTGGTCTGCGCAGTGCAGGGATAGACTGTATATAATAAGCTGCGAGGAAGGAGGACTGTAAAATAACTGAGGTGATAGAGAGGCAACGGCAGCCTAACAGGCACACACACACACACACACACGTATGGGCACACACATATACACACCCGCCGTGCACTTGCTAAACCTGGTGAGGTGCAGGCGCTTTAATCTAAATCGTCTGCCTCTGCTTTGATTTGCTTCCATGAGTTTAATCTCCTGCCTCTTCTGCCTGTCCCTCAAAGAAAACACAGGCATAAATAAACCAGCAGCTTTCAGCGGGACGACACACACACAGTTGGCCACACACACACACCAGGTGACCTAGATAACAAACTTGATCACCATCATTAACTGCAGTATCTTCTGGTGCTGTGCTCCAGTGTAACTCGCATTATTCACCTGTTCACACTGTTCCTGAGATGAGTGTCATGTAAAGTGTATCCAGTGTGGCATCAAGCAGTGTTGTTTCATTGCTATTACTGTGATTGTTACTATCAATTAGTATCATCATAATTATTCATGAGGCTAATTATCATGTCGTTTTTCACGTGTGTGTGTGTTAGCATCACTGCCACAGCAAATAGATAACGATTACTATTATTAAACGGTTCATCTCCGTATGTGTGTATGTCTTTGCATGATTACATTATCATCACGAGGAGAAATGGTCGTTTTGGAATGAAACAGACACTCCTTCCCAGCTGAGTGAGGGAGATGGCCTGATAAGTGGGGAGGTAATAAATAGCCTGATCCTGCGGAGAACAGCATGCACACAGCCTCACACACACACACACACTCTCTCTCTCTTTCTGTCTCTCTCTCTGTTCGGCCCCTGTGGCCAAAAAGGCATCTGCTGCTCATGCTGATGTCATCTGGAGATAATAACCGGGCCCAGCGTGGCACCGGGCCACAGCCAGCGTCTCAGACCCCCTCCACGCTGCATGGGCTTACTACGATCTGGCAACCCGCATCTGGGGGGACTGAGGACCTGGCAACCCACAGCTGAGGGGGTGGGGGGTGGGGGGGATGCTGGAGACATGCAAAGCATAGCCGCTGGGCTGGAGGGCACCAACGGTGAACAGTTAACAAGTTACTCTGGGTGTGTTCAGGGTCTGGCAGCCCACAAGTGGACTGGATATACAGTGTTCTCCCCTGCTACGAGCCAGACAGCCTCTGTGACTCTACAGATGAGGGAGCAGCACCGCCTGCAGCTGAGGGGATATTTTACAAACAACAATCGACTGTAAACTGGTGTCAAAGCCAACATGTAAATGCAACGTGGATTGTTACTTTTGGGTGCAAAATGTGCGCCGTATTGTGCGAGTGATTGCTGGATGCTTTGCTATATTTCCAATGTGCAGTTTTCTTTTTATATTATATTTTTCCAAATGGTTTATTGGCATGGTGCAGTAATTTCATACACTGCCAGCGATGATAAGATGTTACAATCAGATTTTTTTTTTTTATTAGGTCACAACATATACAATGCTCCTTCAATGGCAATTTTCCTCAAGGTGTGACAACTGTATATTTGATCACTCATAACTCGTGTATTTTCAATTCACACAAATATTAAAGGACTGATAGAAAGATTTCAAAACTGTGGAGCACGTTTGGCATATTTAGGCCTCAAGGATAAGCAAGTTGTTGACATGTTGTGTATTTAAGAATCAAGAGAGAGATTCAAGAAGCCCAAAGATAGAGAATTCATGCATTAGATGATAAATCATCCAGTCCATGTACATGCAAACATTTGGCTATCACCTACAGACTTATAACAACTAAACACTGTCTAAAATAACCTGAACCCATAAAATCCAATTACCCCCAATTTTTTTTTAAAGCTCCAGTAGCAGGATGGTTGATAAAATCGTATTTTCCCACACAGTCTGACAGTATCATATATATATATATATATATATATATAAATAAATAAATTATAGCAGCTTCTTCCAACTCTCCATTGACATTATATGATGGTAAGACGCTGAGTGAAATGTAAGATTTCATGCAGCCTTAAATAAAATACCCAGCTGAACACTACATATGTGTGTGTATATGTCTGTGTTGTATGTGGGGATACAAGACTGTCCTCCAAAGAATAACAGCATGAGTCGTTTCAGCAAATGGCTTAAAGCATATACATTCAAGTAGAGTTGATCAATGAAGACACAAACTCTCTGGTCTTGCCTCAAAAATTATTTCAAAAACATGTTGCCATGGATAAAAGCATCACACAGCTGGGTTAAGGTGACATCTCTTTTGACTAACAGAATCTATATAACAAAGCCTGGTACTGGGAGACCTTGGAAGGCGCCTCATTGTAGGTTAATGCTCACCGATACAGAAGCAAAGGAAAAGGGGACACACATTTTCTTTTACTCCTTCTGAAACCCATTAGGCTATAGATTAACCTCAACATTACAATGGCAATGTTACACATAAGGTATTAGCATATATTAGCTGACATATTTAGATCGTTTGGATCGCCATTGGAATTTAATATTAAGTGCTGTGGGGTTTGAATGATGTAGGGCTGCAACTAACTACTACTGCAACCATTATTTTCATTATCGATTAATCTGACCATTATTTTTTAAATGTTAGAAAATTGTGAAAAATGCCCATCCCAGTCCAAGTCCAAGGTGATGTCTCTAAATGTCTAAAGATATTCAGTTTAATATTATATAAAACAGAGAAAGGACAGGTTGATTTTGGATCGATTAATCGATTAGTTGACTAATCTAGAATGATGCTTGGCAGCACGACTGAGTTTTATAGGTCCAGTGTGTAATATTTTTATGTTTTCATATAAAAGAAAATATGAATCGTTGTGTTTTCCTCACCTTAGACTAAATCGTTTTTATCTACAGAGGGAGCGGATCCTCTTCCACAGCGGCCACCACGTTGAACCACGTTTCTACAGTAGCCCAGAACAGAAAAAGCAACCTGTGGGTTTTGTGGCCACCATAGTTTTTCCTTCACGCTTGGAAGGCTGAGAGGTATTCAGTTGGCTGAAATGTGAAATTTTACCACTAGATGCCACTAAATCGTTCACCCTAGTCCATTATGGCTTTAGGATGTGTGTGTTACAATGCTTGAAATCAGACTGGCAGTATGACTACCAAACACAATATTATAACTCAAACAGCATTTCCCTCAACACTTTCATACTCCACTGTAGCAAAGCACACAGACACACAGAGAGACACACACACATAAATGGACACGCAGCATCATGTGTACACTGTACACAAACACAAACGAACCTTAACGGAGGCAGACACGCACAAAGGAACCTATACACACACAAAAGACACACCTCCAGTATGTGTGTCACGTTCATAATGCACATAATGTACAGCACCCACAGACACACACACAACTCAAACTGACATTAGGTTACCACAAGGTCAGCCACTCTCGCCATAATTCACCTTGCCAGAGTCCTCTGTGGGTTGGTAAATCTATCTGTGTACATGATCACTGCGAGGTAAGAGCACAGTATCTGTTCACCGTCCTGATGTGCTGAAAGGGGCTGAAACAAGAGAACAGAACAGAAGAATTGAGTTACTTTGGATAGGATGGCTCCCTTTCCTGCCGCCCACCTAAACTGCGGTCCATTATAGGAGCTCTTAAAGGAGCTAACAGGCGTCAATGTGCCCATTTGGACAGCAGCGAGTGGGTGGACTATTAAGTGGCTGCCTGGATGGCCTCTCCTATTGTCTTCCTCTGTTTCTCTCCTCTGACACACTCAACCTTTCCACTGCTCTGTTGTTTTCCTCTCTGGTTGTCTTCTTTTCATTGTTTATTCTCCCCGTCAATCTTAATTACCTCAATTACCCCAATTATTCCTTATATGTTTCAAACTGCCCTCTTTAATTCTCCCTCTATCTTGCACCTCCCATCCCTTTCTGCCTTTATTCCTCTTTACCTTCACCTGTTTCTCTGTCTGTTTCTATCTGTGTCTCCTTCTCCTCTCAGACCTGCTTGTCTGCTGTCTGTGAGCATCAAACCCTCTGTGCTGCCTGTGTCTGTGGAGGAGTAGGAAGCCTTGAAGACGAAGAAATCAAATTGTCTGCTAGCATCTAATTCCCCCCGACATCCACTTCAGCCAGGCTGTCTTTACCCGCATCCTGGAGGGAGGAGAGGAGAGGAGGAGGATGAGGAGAAGGGAAGGGGGTGGATGGAGGGTGCAGGAGTTGGCTGTTGTAGTAAACGAAGGAGCGGGGGGTGAATGTGTGCATGTCTGTGTGTAGAAGGGAAAGTGTGTGTATGTGGGGGGCAATTGGCTGGAGGCGGATTCTGACTCCCTGTGCTTCTTGTCAGATCGACCGTGGATCAACCTGAGGCTCAGACCTCACCTCAGCACGAATTTACAACACCTGCAAACACACACACACA
>NW_023339729.1:4330483-4330625 GCF_004916995.1 Morone saxatilis
CACACACACACACACATACCACCCTTGCACACACTGCTACATTTCTTTGTGACTAGCTCTGGACAGGCTTACACACAAGTACTCAGAGTAGAAACTACTGGATCCTTGTATCCTTGTAAAGGAAGCCTTCACATTAAAAATG
>NW_023339729.1:4330696-4331351 GCF_004916995.1 Morone saxatilis
AGAGATTTCTTCTTAATACAAATCAGTTTGGACATGAATACGTTGAAGTTAAATACTGTTTTATGTGGAGGCATATTACAGAAATATTAGGCTGATTAAGTCAAGATTCTAAACTTAAGCGCCTTCACCTTTGACAAATAATAGGAATATGTATTGGTGTGTTCATAAAAAACACAACACATACAAAATAAATCTCAAAGCATTCATCAAAAGCAACAGTCCTACATGTTATAAAATATAAAAACATAAAATCAGTTTAGGTAAAATATTTAGTTGTATTCCTGAACTGGAACTGGAAGAATACGTTAGCTGGTATTAGACCCCGACCAATATATCAGTTGGCCAATATTGGCCTATTGCAGATACATGCAGATATAGAAAAAGCTTTTGTCCAGCTGACAATGCAAAAAATAAAAAATAAAAAAGCTTGTGGGAAATATTGGTGTCACTGCAACAAATCATTGGTACATTAAAGAAATGCTTGAGGTTAGTTTAAAGTGTCTGGGCCTCCGTTATTTACAGGACTGTCACAGATGTGCAAATATGCAAAGATGTCAACTGTAACATGCAAATATACCTTATCCAGTAAATACTCTTTATCAGCACTTATTGATGCACAGTATGCTATGTGCACTGCAAATAAAGGCTGATACAC
>NW_023339729.1:4331401-4334860 GCF_004916995.1 Morone saxatilis
CAATATCAGCATTAGGATAAAACCCAAAAAGACAGTATAGAAGTATACAGCCTGGGTTTGTGTAGGGATATATAGTATAATAATGTAATCTCATAATTTGTATTCAATAACTAAATTTAACAACACTCATCAGGTAGATGCTACTACACACTACACACGTCTTTGTCTGAAGGGTTCAATTCAACTTGTTTCTGTAACTCCTACACATTCATGAGAGGTTCATGTAACGGTTGATCCCTGCATTGAGACAAAGCCCATGAAATGAGGTAATAACAGGAGACCTCCAGTCTCGTCATTATCTCTGGTTTACTGTGAGTAAATGACATCATTATCAGAGGCTATTGATTGTCTTCTGGCTGGGTGACAGCAGGTCAGCTAATAGATGGTGGTTATTCCAGGCGAGGCTACGTTTATAGACTGGAGAGAGCTCAAGACCAACACATTAGCGCTTCAGTGGAGATGGGCAGTAAACTACAAGATGTGATTATCGAACATAACATTGACATTATGTCTCATATTTATATACAGACTTTGAATAAATTAAAACATCTCTGGCTGCATTACAGTGCTCAATCCAGCCATTTCTGAGACAGCCACAGCCTGCATGCGCACTCAAAGACACACCTGTAATCATGCACATGTCTACACACACAGACATATCATATATCCACACAGAAACACAGGGCATTTAGATATGCACCCTCTTTACCATACAACAAGCTAACACAGCTTATGTTCCTCTGTTTCCTGCTGGGTACTATTGGAGAGGTTTAAACAATGTAGACAAAATTACATAAAAGACCAAAAAACACAACATCCTGAATTAACTTAATGACTCCATTAGACTTGTGTAAAGATGAAATTTATTTCGATTTTATTCCATCAATAATCATCAGCAGCCTGGAAAACTGTTTCTTAGCCCAGAACGCAGCCATTAATTAATTCCAAATGAATTCTGTTTATTTCTGCATCTGTTACAAGGCCGACAAACCTTGTGATTTCAAACTCCAGGAGTATTTTAGAGCAGTCTTTATTAGCTAGCCTCACCTTCATGCATCTCTTCTCAACTGTCTCTCTGTTCCATTATTCCTGTGTCTGTGACATACATTTTTTATAAACCCTTCTTCATTCCTCTTCCTGCACTTCTTCTCTCCATGCTCCACTATATAAAAAGAGACTTACAGTGAAATTGTACTTTTGGCCATTATGCTGCACAACTTTTGTGTTGGTTAACACTGTCTCTGTACCCACTCCTCTTTCTTCCTCCTTCTCTCCAACTGTGGTTTATCTGACTGAGTAGGGCGATGCTGCCAAGTGGTCGGGCCATCACCGCAGTGACTCTGACCCTGGCATTGTGTATCTCTGACTCTCTGACCTCTGGGCACAATGGCTCCACTCACAGCCGTCCAGCCTGCCTCAACCCTCACTGTCAGCCAGAGAATGGAGGGGGAGAAAAGAGCGGGTGACGGAGAGGGGAGGGAGGGGTGAGAGGAGCGGAAAGAGAGAGTGAAAGTATGTGTGTGCGCGTCTGTTTGACATACGTGATAAGTCAATAAGGTATGTCGACAGCAGTTCTATTGTCTCTATTGTAAAATGCCCAGCACATGATCTGTAATGTTCCAGAAATTAAACACAATACCGCACATCACAAAATACCGTACATCCCCTGCTGTTGCAGCTCACTGCTGAAATACTCAAATCGCAGACAGCTCTTTCTATGGAAACACCCTTACATCAGATTGAAAAATATATTTATCTTTGTCAACCATTTGATTATTTACCATTATTATTTTACTGCATCCACTGTGATATATCTGATTTTTAAATGTTTTTTTTTTTTAAACAAAGGATTGAATCATGACTGAAACTTACAATAATGTTCTGTAGATGTGTCCAAACAAGAATGTGTCCAGACAAGTTTGTGGTAAATAATCTGTGCTGCTGAGGAACAGGCGCCAAACATCCTGTATCTGCCTGTTCTCATTTTCCGTCATTTTCTCTTTTATTTATTGACCTTTCATTTTAAAACACAAATTGGATTTATGAGATTTGTGTTCCCAATGTTTTAAATCCTTGGCTGGCATCCTTAATGTCTCTTAATTAATAGTCATTATTCACACGTGCGCTGGAGTATTAGACAGCAAACAAAGCAACTATATTTTCCTTACTAAGAAAAGCTGAAGGGCTTGTCACGGCAGGCCCCGAGGTGAAGATGCCAATAAAATCCATTCAGAACAAACAGAATAGATTTTACACCATATATCTATTTTCACATGCTCATATTAAACATAAGCCCAGTGTCACACTTTGCTGTCTGATGTAATTCACAAGTTTGGTTGTGTCTGATTTAAATATACAGCAGGTGCCAAACAAACCTTGTCAACCTCTCACTACAGATGGTGATATGCTAAAAGTTCAGATGTCAGTTCTAATGGGTTGTGATATGTATTGCTGACTGTTTGGTGAGATATAGTGGCTGCAGCTGCTTTAACACCAGATTGCAGCAGTTTGTTAAATATTAGTAAGCTATACGGTAGGTGTTTCAGGTTTACTTGATTAGTGATCTTGGAGGCTTGTAAAGGACTTAGTATATTCACCTAAACACTGGCCATTTTAAATAAATTATAAATAATTCAGTTTATGTCAAAAAGAGTCTATCACTCTCTACAGCAGCGTGAAACAGTACAACTTGTTTAGCAGCTTTTTTTTATTTGCATTCTGGCTTGTATCAAGTTTCCTTCTCATGCTTTTGGTTTTTGTATCTCTCTTCTTACATTTCCATGGTGATATTTGCAGCATTTCTAGATTCTGAGTGCAACATTTGTGCTATCACTCTTGCAAGCATTTTATCTCGTGCTTTTAGAACTGCAGCGCACGTTTAAGCTTTCACTCTTCAACATGTTCCGTCTTTAGACTCCAAAATAGTAGATTTATCGAAGACATATACGTTATGACTGGTTTCTAATACACTAACTGTAGACTGCTAGTGTAACATATTCGAATGACACTTCTACCTGAGTCCTGCTTTTTCACATCACTGAATTGCAATCATGTTTTTGGTGTGTTATTATTGCTCCCTGTAATATTAAATGTAACATTGCGACATCGGCTACCCTTTTCTATTAACACACAAAAACATGTATGCATGTAAACACATTTACAAAAGGAAACTCTGCTGTGAGGCTAGGTGCATGTCTTTCAGGGTTCAAAACAAATTGATGATAGATGCTGGATTAGCTGTTGATAGTGCACTTGTGTACTAAGAAACTGTTGACTGAGCAGAGTTCCCATGAGGGCTTAATCCATGCTGGTACACATAGGCAGGGCTGCCCTCAAGGTGAGCTCTGAGTGTGAGTGAGTGTAGGAGACAGACAGATGATTGCCTAGAGAGACTCACGCGCGGGTTTGCAGCCACTATGTGACGTGTTTCACACCATGTCGGGTTATCAGTGGGTCAGC
>NW_023339729.1:4334960-4385080 GCF_004916995.1 Morone saxatilis
TTTTATTCTTGAACCCCCACCTCTCTCTCTCTCTCTCTCTCTCTCTCTCTCTCTCTGTCACTGTCTATAATGCACTTTGACAACACACAAATCACTGGAGTGGTTTCCCAGCAACAGGAGGGAGGGTTTGGGGTTTTGGACCCTGATGGAGCCAAAAACGTCTTCCAGGAGAGGAAATTGATTCAGTGGAAGTCTTAAAAAAATCCTTCAGATCCAGTCAATAATCACCCCCAGATAAAAAGGGGAGAAGGGGTGTATGTGTGGGGTGGGGGGTGGGGGGGGGGCATTGATTATCCTTGTTTTCTGCTACTCAGTACATGCAGGCAGTAAAATCAAGAGCTGGGAGACAGCCAGTGAAACAGCACGACAGTCTGATGAAAGACAGTGGTGCTTTAGGCTTGTGGTCAGAAATCAAAGTGTCCCCTCTCATCTCTCCCTGCTCTACCCTCTCTCAGTAGGAACCATGTTTTCCTCTCCCAACCACTCCCTCCAGCCCACATTCGTTTCTCTCTGCCTCCCCCCTGTGGCCACTAATGGTCACGGCAGCTCTTTTAGCTATCAGTAAATGGGAACTGTCACTGACTGTTTTGCTTTTACAGGGTTTATACATTTAACTATGCTTTGCTGTTAGTTAGTATTAATCCTTTGCAGATTATTAATAATCTCTTATGACGTGGATTAATATAAGGCTTCGAGTTGCAAGGTTGTGAACGCAATGTTTAAAAAAGGATCCTATTTTAAAAATATTAGATATTATGTGCCTCGTAGTTTGTCAACCTGGTGTTTTTTAATGTATGCACTCTAACAGCTTTCTATTTAAAAAAGCATTAGTAAATTATTTGTATCAGTCATGACACTTTACAAACCCTATGCCCAACGGTCAAGTGGTACATGAAATATAACTTGATCTTGAATAGTGTAAAGCAATGATTCTCAACCTGGGGGTCGGGACGCACACTAAGGTTTGCCAAAGCATCATGTGGGGGTCACGAGGCCTTCTTGATAAGAGGGGTGTAAGAACAAAATATACACAGTTGGCCTATGTCCAGCCTATTAAGTGACAAATCATTCAGAATTGTATTTAAAAAAAAAAAACCTCCTCTCTGATGCAATATTCAGAGGACATAATCTGCACAAAATTCATCCAAATCACTGGTTTTACAGAAACTTCCTGCAGTTACTGCTCGCTGTTTGGGTTCATTGTGCTGTTCATCAGTTGTTTACATTGTTATTGTTATGCATTAAATATAATATGAAATATCCATAAAATGCATCACTAACTCAGGGGTCATTTGTTTACTCTATAGAAAAGGGGTCCCTTACAGAAAAACTGCTGTACAGAAGACTGTAAGAACTACAATAGTCCAACAAGGAAGACACAGAGAATGTCCTACAGTACTTGGAAAATTAATATGAAACTATTCTTAGTTCTTCCCTCACTACACGAATAGACGTTTTGCTTTAGTTTTAGG
Source organism: Morone saxatilis (assembly GCF_004916995.1). Lineage (NCBI taxonomy): Eukaryota > Metazoa > Chordata > Actinopteri > Moronidae > Morone > Morone saxatilis. The sequence continues at coordinate 4,336,433 of NW_023339729.1, forward strand.
TGAATGAGTGAAACCCTGTAGAAAATACAGCCTCTAAAGCTGTTCAAGAAATATGAACAGTAGTTCATATTAAACAGTGCTGTTAGAAACCGACATGACATTAAACTAAAAGAATGTGAATACAGTGTAATAAACTTGACATGCAGCTTTGAGATTATAAATTCCATTTTAAATTTGCCATGAGGTGTTGCTCCTCAGTTTCCAACTATAACTCAGCCAGCAGCTTACAGGTTACACGGGTCTTGCATGCAGACATTGGCACACTGTAAACTGAGGCCCGAGGGCAACATGTCAATCACCCGCACAGCTGTAGGCTGAACTGAAGGTGGAAAAATACACTTCACTGGCATCCAGGTACAGTTAGTCATACTATTTAATCCCTTCCACAGATTCACTTGAAACACTTTGGGCCAGTTTACAGAACAAATTCAGTCCAATTAAGCTAGCAGACGACCTACCTGTAACTCCCGCTCTTTCTCTGTCCGTGAAGCTCCAGGAAAACTACAGGGCGGGTTTCATTGAGGAGCCAGGTGATGTCGGGTGTCACAGTGTTGAAGTTCCTACTATTATCACTGAACAAACCAACCCTCACGTTTAAACGTACTATAAGCAGCCTCCTGTATCTTTTTTTCCTCAAAATGTCAAATATTTCGTTTCCATCTTGCTCCCTCTGGTGGTGACGCAGCTCATTTAGGGGGCCTGTCAGTGCGTCTGCGCAGACTCTCTGATTCCACCTGAGACCTGCAGTCTCTTCAGGACCTGGCGCTCATCACTGTTAAATGTGACAATAGAAGACTGGGCTTTTTTCAGCAAATGGAGATTCTGGAGGAATAGGAATTCCCTCTAAAGATTTATTAACCTTTCACAATTTTTTTTATCAGAAAATAACTGAGGATATCTGTTGAATTTCCCTCTGGATAAATAAAGTATCTATCGTATCTATCTATGCTATCTATCTATCTATCCTATCAGTCTATCTATCTATCTATGTTCTGGAGACAGTTAGCTTCCTATATTAGAACAGTAATTATAGGTGTCATATTTTTTGCAAAAACAGCATTTTCTCATGTCCTGATAACAATCTTATATCTTAAATTAAAACTTTATATTTTAAATTAAAATACAGGTTGTAACCACGTCAACTGATTAGCATAACCCATACAATGTTGTCTTATATTCCTACAGGCCTGCTTAATACGCCTCTTTAAGACACAAACGATTTTATTCCAAAAGAATTATGCATGTCTCATCATGACCTCAGAGAGCTGTGACTCTGTGCTCCCTCTGTCTCTCGTTGGACGTGGACGTTGGTCTGCTAGTGATGCATCTTGGATCTCTCAGGCCCCGTCTCCTCCAGCGGCTGTGTTTCTTGCAGAAGCGTTTGTGGTTTCTGTAATAACTCTCTGTGGTTGTCTTTGAGTGTTTCAGCTCATCACTCAGTGTGCGAGTGCTGCAGTTCTGCTCCAGTATTTTCTTGGTTTCTCTGTGGGAGTCAGTGCTTGATGGCTCCTCCTGCTCTAGCTCTTGCTCCCAGACATCCTGCAGCAGGTAGGCGCCCAGTCGTTCAGGGAGTCCATATGTGGAGGGACTGGGAGCTTCAAATGATGATGTTGAAGGCACGCAGATCTTGGAGGCCACGGTCTTTCCAGGAAACAACACGTTCCTGCCCTCCTCACATGCAGCTGGACCATAAGCTTTTAAAATCATACACCGTTGACAATGACACTCAGGAAAATGTGCGAGTTCTGTCAAAGTCTTTCATGTCATAGTAAAGGATATTTCACAAATCAGATGCTCAGCAGTTACCTTTCTTTCTCTCTTTTGGTTTCATCTGTTCTTTAGGAGTAGACATTGTGTCATCCAGAGTAGTTTGGGCTATGTTACCAGCTGGTGACATTCACATGGGCAGTATCATTTAAATAATAACGCATGTATATGTTATTTTTTAAACTTGTATGCCTTTATCAAATTTTTCCTGAAAGTATTATACATAAACTTAATATTTATTTATTTAGAAAAAAACATACATTTGAATAATTTGTCATCTTCAGCCCAAGTGACACACTTTTGAAAGAATGTATGGATTTGTCAAAAACTTAACTGAGCACAACTTAAATAATTAGTTCAGTACTGAGGGTACTGACAACATTTATACTAACTTTTACTGTGGTTATACTGTTTTCATAATTATGAGTAAAAAACAACCATGACTTACGTTAACATGTACGCTGTCTTTAACAGCAGGCTTTCGATCATGTGTCTTTTCTTCAATCTACGAAAAAGAAGGATCTCTGGAGAGTTTTAATTAGTGTGCTAATATGTTGATCATGTTTCTTTGAAAATTAGTCAGCTCCCGTCAGCATATTTAACTTATGATTTAAAGTCAAAAGTCAGATGAACTTGTGTTTGTGCTGAAATTGTCTGAAAACTATAACTGTGTAATTCACCTACAATTAATTAAGCTTACATATTTACATTAAGTAAATGACAAAAGACTAGTTGAAGCTGCTGCACAAAGTTTTACAGTTAATCCAAATTCTGACACAAACATTAAATAAGCTCCAAAATAGTAACATAATACCAACATGATGCATGGAAATGATGAGTTTCAAACTTGACTTAAGATAAACTATTAAACTTTGGTACACTTTTTATTAATGTGCACTGTAAGACAAAAAAAAAAACACAAAAAAGAAGAAATTTAAATGGATGTTGTACATAGTTTTTGAAATGCTGACAGTAAAGTCATAAAGAATGTTTCAATAAAGTTAATGGCGAAACCATGAAGAAGAAAAAGAAGAAGAAAAAGAAGAAGAGGAAGAAGAGAAGGAAAATAGAGCAGTAACATGAACCCGACATACAAGTTACAGATGAGAGGTTGGTTATGACAGCTCCAGAGCATTAAAAGAAAATCCCTCATAGTGGGAAATGATCTACAACATATTGTAGAGATACAGTACATACAAGTCATTACAGTATGTGTTAATGATACATGTTTGTGTTTTTAGAGGACACCTCACACCAGTGTTTGCTTTAAACAACCGCCTCAAAAAGGGAGGCAACAAAATGTTTCTGGGAAGAGTAAATAGTGATACAGCTTCATACACTCAAAGCACAGTATAATCCATTATAAGACTTTATTCACCCAGTTACTCATAAGTATCATAGATACATACTTGTGTTTACAAAAATAGTTCTTGTAAAGCTTGGTTATACTATTCTGATATATTTAACAAAAAGCCCTTTAAGAAATCCTAATTATTTTTTACATTTTCTTTTGATTCTTTTCTGTTCTGTCATCTACTTCACCACAGGTCAGGCTCCACCCACACAATCTTCTTCTGCTCCTCCCAGATGATGGTGCGCAGGCTGGTCAGAAGGGAGGTCTGGTCACACCAGGAGTCCGGAGCCACGCTGTGATACAGACACGGCAGCTTGTCCAACAGCGGCTCCTCGTTCCTCGAACATGCCAGCAGCTGCTCCTCTGACTGGCCGTGGCGCTGCAGCTTTGACCTGGAAGAGTAGGAGGGATGAAGAAAATAAAGCACATAAAGATTATTGTTGGATCAATATTATTTTTTTGTTTGTTGGAGGTTTGGTTGTGGATTTTTGTTCATAACTGTCCAAATGTAGACAATGTGACATCTCACAGACATCTCTGCAGTACATTTCTTCACTGATGTAAAAGAATGATTCCATTCTCTCATCACTGAAACTCTTGATGTCAGTCCCTCAATCAGAGCAAACTGGTTTCTTTCTAGACGTAGTTTGAACTGTCCGCTATTGTACGAGGAGAAATCTTCATAGAAGAGGCAGAGATACCAGTTTTTCCAGTAACAGCAGCACCAGTAGACCAGAACACATTGCAGTAATTTTTTGTCTTCAGTGGAAGAAGTGGAGAGGTGTGCTCTGAACTCATAAATTAGATCATAAGCTTAAACCAAATTAGATCATAAATTTGAAAATCAAGGGGGATACGCTTGCAATATGTCTGCCTTCTCCTGCAGTTGTCTACTATTTTCAGGTAATACAAAAGAAACAAGTAATCAGCCAGTTTAAATTTCAGTCACTGTAATTGCGTTTGATCTAATTTGGAAACATAATTAGTTACATTACTAGTTACTGCCAAAAGTAGTGGAATTACTCCCAACGAGGCTGGCCATCAGAAGTTTAAGCCTGTTGAGGGTGTTAAAGTAACTGACAACATAACAACTGGAATACATCACAAACTGATGATATGCAACACTGCATTTAAAGGCACATGTCTTGTGCATGGAAGCTGTGGCAGATATCAGTGAGGTCATCAGTACACGTTGAGGTAGGTGAGTGCTTGTAGTGATAATCTGAATATCGGGGCAATGACGTGAGCTCTGTCAGTGTTTGTATGGAGAAGAAGGAGGACATTTTACCTCAGTTTACGTGCACTACGTGCAGACTGGCCAATGAAGATGATAATAGGGAAGATCTCGGACCGGTGCAGTCGACGCACGCAGTCCAGCCCCAGTGGCAGCACACAGTGAATCCCCTGTAGGAATAGTACATGGAATATGGGTTAAAAAATAGGATTTTTGAAAGAGCATGATTCAAGCGAGTGCTGTTAAATGAAATATATTTTGATGCATAATCTGTGAAGATGTTTGTGTTTTACTTTTTAACTGATTTGAGCTGATCAGTGATTGTGATGGATGTTATAGCAACTTGTGGTAGCAAGTAATGTTTACAGTGTTCACCAATTGTAGTTTAGCATGTTGGCATGCTAACATTTGCCAATTAACACTCAATGGAAAGGACAATAGAGGCTGATGGTGGCGTTGAGATAAAGGTCTCTATTTTAATTCTCTATTTTTATTACGATCACAGAGAAGCATGACAACAACAGCTGAACAAATGAAGAGACACTTCTAAATCCATTATCTTGATGGTGCAGAGTGGCACAGACTTAAAAAAAATATTATAACATATATATGTTATAATTTTTTTTTAACAGTTAATTGCTACAGTGATGATAGAAACACAAAGCGCTGCACTGCGCTCTGGAGCTGCACGGCTACAGATTTATCAGCATACAGTAGGCGTGCTGCTGCTTCAGATGGCTGCAGGGATTTAAGGAAGTATAGATCAATTTTTCTTAATCACATTAAAGATTATTGTTTGTTGCTGATTTAAACACTGGCTGGAGAGTGTTTGATCAAATTCATTCATGTACATTTGAAGCATTATTCAGTTATTACTGCTTATTGGCTGCAAGTATTTTGTTGGGGCGAGCAAGGAAGGACATGTTGACACGTAACCGCTAGTGTTGCTGAAGGTCAACAGGTCATATACTATATTTCCTTTTAATCCTCCTTCATACCACAATTCACTGAGCCACCTTCTTCTTCTTTTGGAGTTACAAACCACTACTTCGAGTGCCCAAATATAAGATCTGTGTTTTATTGAATGTTCTGACCTTCTTCATGACTTTCTCGACACTCTGCAGGGTGTAGCAGCAGTTTCTTCCCTGCTCACACTCCTCCAGGATCTCGGATTTCTGCAGCCGGGCTGCGTGCTCACAGGAGCTCAGCACCTCTGTAAAGCAGAAAGGTGGGGAGGAAGGGGAGGGAGCAGAATGTTTACCTTTAGTAGTGTCATTATCTTATTTGATTTTCTTTTGCATGTGATGCTTTTTGTTCTCCTAAATAAACTAGTTCTTGTAATGATCAAATTTTCCCACAAAGCTCATTAAACTTTCATTTGACCCTATCTCTGCAGGGAACACTAGCAAGCATTTACTGTCTTTATAGCCTCTATCATTTTTATTACTATTTATTCACAAAGTTTATTTCCTTCCTGGTTTGCAGCAACAGACAAACATGTGATCTGTCAAGTCAAACAGTCTTATCTGTCAGCAAAGTAAAGTGTGTCCCTGCTCTGTATCTAAAATGTGTCTTCAATGGCATATGCTCGAGCGGAAACAGATGAATGCACATGGTTTCATTTCAGCTTATAGCAAGACAGTACATCTTACCAGGCTGACAGAGCTGAAAGCCTTGCCAGTCTGCCAGCTTCTTGTCCAGGATGCGTCCCAGGACGGTGGGCAGCAGCAGGACAGGCCTGCAGATGGGTGGGTAGTGGGGAGTGACCAGGGTGTAGGGCATGAGGGATACACAAGTTTTGGCTGCAGTATCACCTACATAGGAAATAATATACACTGTGAGGTAGGTAAGTGCTTTCATTTAAAAAATCCTAAAACAGCACATTCCAGAGACAGTAAAGTTAGATACTGTACTTTTGTGACTCTGCTGTTGTACCTGATTCTGTGCTCTTGGCCTTTTCATCCTCCACACTGACCCACAGTGGGTTCCTGCCCAGGCGCCCGGTGCTTACAATCCTCACAGCCTTCTCCTTGTTCTGGGGCCCCACACGCCAAACACTGACTAGCTTCTGACACTTCTTTGTTTGAAAGCTCATGTCTTCGATTGCTTGGATCAGAAGCCGCTGTGCCCTGTGCCATCGGAAAATCAGTACAAATTCTCAGTTTCAAGCATTGTGAGCGGTGATTTCATCCCTATGTTGACTGACTGACATTTCTATATGCCGCATCAGTATACCAACCTGTAATAGTTGGGAACGGTTCCACTCTGGAGGTCCAGTAGCTGACAGGGGTGAACCTGGCTTGCATGCCATGAGTCCCCAGTGCCAGTGGGTCGTGTGTTGGTCACATGAAGGATGTCGTTGCAGGAAATGGCCAGGGTTCCGTTGGGGCCAGCAGGGAAGGACATGTTGACACGTACGTAGAAGGAGTCTCCGGAGGATGTCTCACTGCTCTGCAGCTGCTGCAGCAGCGCCTCGTAGTCTGAGCATGCAGGAGGACACTTTAACTAAAGCCACTGGATGTTTGTATCTTTGACATTACGAGAGATCGGACAATATTATTGTGTATCGCAATAAAAAACACTTTCCATTATTGTGATAATCGTGAATATCCTCACAAGGCCTGACTTGAAAAAGCTGTCGAGCTCGCCAGCATACAGTCCTATATTAATGTCCTGAATTCTTTTAAACAAGGGGAACTTTGTCTCAGTCTAACTAGTCTTGTGTAATGTACCGAAGAATGTTGCAGCTCAGCCGAATTCTTTGAATGATGCAAAACAAAGACACCTTCATAAATACAGCAGGTTGATTAACATTATATCCTTGTTTTATCTCATTCGGGGAGCAGCTTAGATCTCAAGGGAAACAATCTGCTACCTTAAGGCCTGATATCAGCTGAGGCCATGAACTTTTATTTCCAGCTAATGCCAAGTTACAGTCACTGTGATTTGTTATATGTGTCTCATGACTTAGCTCTTGCATTTGTGTGTGTTTACATGTTTGTGTGTGTGCAAAAACTAATTTTATTTCTGAAGATTAAAGTGCCAAATGCCTTCTCTTGTTGTTGTTGTTGTTTGTTGTTGTTTCCCCCCAATTATTATGTAATTTCATGATTACAGCACGAGCAAATTGTTCCAATGCCACTGTTACTGGGATTAGGCGGTAAATGAAATTCACTTATCATGTATATAGTGGAATTTGTTTCAAAGATTAATGAAGTCTTGAACATGGGAAATGTATTCTTATATCAATTATTTTATGACAGGTATCACTTTGGCTTCATATATGATCATATATACCAGTGTTTTATATACAGGTTGTGGGACATACCATCTTGCCTGGGTCGAAGGGAGAGATGACAGAGGCCCTTGATCTGGCCAAGAGCCCACATAGCTTCCTCTAAAGTGGAATCCTCCAGCACCATCCTCAGAGCCTTCTGGTTCTGCTCGCACTTCACCTGTAGAGCAACAGTATTATATAGTAATATATATATATAAGAAACGCCTTCACTAGTAGGCAGAATGATTAGAATTAGTGTTTAAAACTCACCTCCACTATCTGTGCCCCAGGGCTGATGCCGACAGTATGGGCAGCGCTCCCTTCTGTCACCTGGTGCACAAACACTCCGGTCTTATTGCCTCCAATCACTGCCAGCTGGCTGAGCAGCGCCTCCCCTTGGAAGGAGATGCTGAGCACACGGCCATTAACGCGAATTGCTTTCGGACGGGAACGCATCAGGAAGGGAGGGGCTGAGGTTCTTGACAGGCTGGTGAGAGAGTAGATTTGGATTATTGTAAGGATTGTATTGTTTCTTTTTATGGAAAGGGAAAATGTTTTTGAAGCTCAGCTTTAATGTGACGATGTTGATCTTTGCATTAGATGAACAGTGTGGGAATTGTTGCTTTTTTGGCCACTTTAGTGGCATTGCTTAACAATTGTCAGTGTTGGTTGGTCCACCACTTCAGTCCAGACTTTAATTAATTAATGTCTCCACAAATTTTGGATGGATCGTCATAAAATATGGTACGAACTTACAAACTTGTAACAACTTTTTTTATCTAGTGCAATTATTAACTATAACTATAACTAGTACAAATACCTGCAAACCTAATGCCAGTCTCATCAGCCTCAGCTCTACTTTGTGTTAAAGTACCAACTAATAGGAATGCACTGATTGGGAATTTCTTTTTTTGTTGTTATTTATTCCCTTTTGTGCAAGGCAAGTAAAGAAATCGACAATGATCTCTGCCTTGTTGCAGCTTAGTCTATTTCTCTTCTCACTGAAGATGTAAGCCGCAGAGCTGAAGAGCCGCTCACTGTTCGTGCTGCTGCAGGGAGCACATCTGTATTTGCGAGCAATTTGTGCCAGGGCTGGAAAACAGAGGTGATTATTTCTTCAATATCCGAAGTTTGAAATAACCAACACAATAATTATCCAACACAAAATTGATAGATAGATAAATATCGGCCACTGATGTCAGTCGGTACCACCTTATTTGCCAGGTCAAATATCAGCCGATACATTGGTGCATCCTAAACTAAGATGTTGACACTATTCTACCTGCTAAACATCATTGTGAGGATGTTAGCAAGCTGATGTTAGCATTAAGCTCAAAGCACTGCTATGCCTAAGTACAACCTCATTGAGCTGCCAAAATGTATTTTCAAGTAAAACTAAATAAAGTCACATTTAATATTTGGCTGTGAATCCTTTACAGTCAATACAGCAGCCATGTTTACATGTTCAGTTGATCAGCTGGACTGAGGTTAGGTGACTGACTGGTCCGGTCAAGAACACTGAACTGTTAATAAGTACTAAACATGAGACAGCACTTTAACCTCGGCCAGTGCTAATAATTGATTATTATATTTTTGGGGGATTTTATTTCCTTTAATGACAGTGGCAGCTTAAGAGTGACAAAAAGAGGGGATGACATGCCACAGGTTGCAGTCAAACCTAAGCCCGGTGCAGCAAGGACTCAGCTTTGATACATAGGACACCAACTCTACCAGGTGAGCTACCAGGGCGCTACAATTATTGATTATTAATTTCCACAACTGTTATTAACCTCTGTTAAATGTATTACCACCTTAACAGTACGCATGACCTTGAATTTACAATATGTCACACACATTCAGGTAGACTGCAGTCTACTTTAGAAATGCTTAATAATGAGAGACTCTTTATCTATAACAATGTTGGTCCAGTGGGACGCCTCACCCATCAGTGCTGGAGCCATTAGACGAGGAAAGCCTGGGTGTCTGCTTGTCTTCACTCCCCACTAAACAAAAGAGAGGCTGTTTAATGATTTGGCATCAAGGTTGTTTCCCTGGAAGTAATGTGCCAGAGTTAATGTGTCACTTTACAGCCCTGACAAAGGTTCAGCACTGAACTATAGCTAATGAAGACCCTGCCAAACAACAGCAACCCTCCACCCCCTGCACATAGAAATATAAACAGACACTCGCTTAAACAAAGACAGTTCATATGTTTTCTACACATACCACAGGGGAGAAACACAAAGTCTTCCAAGAGAGAATCAGTCTCTTCTAAGCTGCAAAAGAAAAGAAGACAACAGCTACATGAACACCTTTATCAGATCGCTCTGTCTCTTTTTGCCTAACACATACTGATAATACTGAGTACTATAGGGTAAGAAGTAAATGCCAACTGGGACATAACTGTCTGCCGTGCAACAACACAGAGACTGGTTTGGTGGGTAGGAATAATTATAGCCTGATGATGACAAAGCTGAATCTTTTGTCCATACTTTGAACATGAGAACACAAAAGTTCCCCTGAGCCAAAACACAAGAGGAATGTACAAAAACCGATAGTCTTTTCATGAGTGCTCTCTCTGGGCTTTGTATTTCTCTACACCCTCTACTTGCAGCTTTCATGTGCTCTTCAATTTACTCGTGATACACTTATTTGTCTCTGTATAACCTGATCCTAGTTAGCCCCTCTTATTCCTGTAAATCAATAATCCACCTGAATACCATCATGTCAACAGAAGGGAATGCAGAGGTCAGTGAAACCCGCAAATCCTTCCTGGTGGGTGTGCTGCCAACAGTCTTGGGACTAATAATGTACTTTCAAATACAAGCATGAACACAAACACACAGTGACATATACTGTAGATGAACAAGGAAACACAAAAAACACACACACCTGCTTTCCGCATGTAGAGCTTGCTCCCTTCTGCGGAGAGAGTCTGGACAGGGAGGCTCTGCGTTTCGGGATCGGACACTACTTACTGCAGCATCTTCACACTGTACACATACATACAGATACACATGGTACACAGAAACAGAAATTCATTACAATATAAAAAATAAGAAAGTGCAATACACAAGAAAGAATTAAATCAGGTAAAATAATCAGCCATAAAATATACTGATAAAAAGCAGACCTACTGTTTTTTTTAAATATATATTTCTTTGGGCTTTTATTGACTTTAATTAATAGTGACAGGAAAGGGGGGAGAGATAGGGGATGACACGCAGCAAAGGGCCACAGGTCGGATTTGAGCCCAGTGCCACTGCAGCCTTGGTATATGGGGCACCAGCTCTGGTCTTATTCTATTTATTTTAACATATCCCACAAATAGACTAAAAACAACAATGTGTTTGTCTGACACATACCCAAACCCATTGGTTCCTATTGCCAACATAAATCTTTAAAAACAGGTTGCTAATATATAGTTTCTTTTAAAAAAAGAAGCCAAGCCTATTTTAACAGGAGTAAAGAGTGAGTTCGTGAGGGACTACTTTCAGCGCCGATGAGTATTAAACAGTAGTGACAATAAATTTGGGAATGACTCGCATTAAACTACAATGCCCATGTTCATCATAATAAAGAAACACATCACCCAGTGCAATGCGGTGGCACATTTGTGTGCTGTTGTTTTTGGAAATATTTCTTTGGGCTTTTATTGACTTTAATTGACAGTGACAGCTGAAGAGGGACACCCCTACATTTCTAATAGTTTTGGGGTGTTAATGGAGCTCTATGGTACAGAGGAATACCATATACAAGGCTAAGGACACACAGACAATACTTCTTGGTAAGATAAGTTCATTGATGGTTTTGGTTTTCATGGTATTTGTTGACAATAAGAAAATTACAAACTATTGCCAGCTTTATTCGTTAACACAAGCAGCTGTAACTAATAAAAGACATGAGTCATGATTTAGGATCAGGAAATATTTGAAGAATCAGACCAAACATTTGATGCCAATGTTTGATACTTGATGCTTGTTCAGTGTTCAAAAAGTATCCAATATCCAGTGCCTCATAAAATATGATGACACACTCACCTCTGAAATAAAAGAACTGAGATGGGACATGGGATTGACGGCATCCATGCGGCGAAGTCTACGTCGGGTTGGGAGTGGGTCTTCTTCAGAGCTGGACCTAGGGCTCGCCCAGTCCACCACCCTCTCCTTTGACAGAGACACAGAGCACTTCATTAACATTACCATCATATTATTATTAGCTCTGTATGTGTTGTGTTTATGTGCGCATGAGAAATTACATCATCAGAACTCTGCTGTTGTTTTCTGGGGCTGCGATTGGCCTTCAGGCTGAAGACCTGCTCTTGGAACTCCACCAGCTGACACCTCAGGGTGTCCTTCTCAGCCAGGACGCGGGCGATCATGGCCTGGGCCTCATCTCTGGACAGGTACGCCTAGAAGCACAGGAAGTGTTCATATTTATTTTAATACTTGAAGTATGCAGAATCGACTGCACACAGGCACACCTTGTTTCTCAATCATGCAGAGAGACACAATCAGAGAGCATGACAACCACAATGGCCGTACGTCTCAGTCATTCATTGTCTGAATGAATAAGTATTAATGTATGTGCTAGCTTCACTGCCAACAGAGGTGTGGTATGCAGGATGTTGTCAATGTGGTCAATTGTCTATGGCTGGCAGCTGTTTATCTTTTGACACATTCTGTGAACCCAACAACTCAGAAACAATGCATGATACAAACTTCAGTTGCAACAGTGTTTGAGTCATGTGTCTCTCATTGTTTATAATGCCTGACAGAAAAACTGCTGCATTTATTTTGTAAGGAAAAATGGTAGTGTTAGTTTGCAGCGGCTATTTTGATCTTAATTCAGGGTTTCTGCAGGTTCCAACAGGTTAAATTTAATACTTTTTAAGACTCAAGTTTCAAGATTATTAATGCAATCAAAACTTATTTTCTGTCTCTACCACAAAAAAGTACAAGGAATATGAAGGAAAATTGGTATTGGATCCATGTGGGTTTTGGTTTTATAGTTGTTACAGTACGATCAATATAAACTGTTCCCAAAAACACACTGCCACGTTAAGTAACGTTAACTTCATTAATTCAAACAATTTTTAAGACCTGTCAAATTCTTATAAGACATAAGATATTTTAAGGCCTAAAATTCTAAATGTTGGATTTCAGACTTTTCAAGACCACTGTTAATTCCATATATCTTGATTCTTCAATCCCAACATGATGAATATAGTAGAACATCGGGCAGTTCAAGTGTTGGTTCTGTTGTTTTAAAATTTAGGAAAGATGGATTTTCTGCCAACCTTTTTTTAAATGAAAGAGCAAAGTATGCCAACACCACAGTCACGTTCATGCAGCTCCTGTGTGTCACACATCATATAGCAAGCATGAGCCACGAAGTACATCCAGGAGCTATTATTATTACTGTACAGTCATGTATTGTTGGTTACAACGCAGCTCCAGCGGAGCAGCTGGCAGCTGCAGAATGTGAGTTGCTTATGGCTGCCTGACAGTTGCTAGGATGTGGGTGGATCGTTCATTTAATTCTTTTCGGAGGACAAGCCTCAGTGATGTTGAGAGGAGCATTTGGAAGAGAAACTGGAAACTGTTACGACAGGTGAAATGTAGCAATACACAATGTTTTTGTAAAAGTTGTGTAATTTTACTGCTCAATGACAGAGCGAAATAATAGTGTTTCCAGTGGTGTAGTGCAGGGTATACGCAGTTATGTCGAGTATACCCATGGCACGCTGATGCACATCATTCAGTAGTGTTCTGCGAGCTGATATTTTCCCCCTAGGCATAAATGAAGAGTACACCCACTTCTTTAGGCAGACCACTGAGTATTTCCACTAGAGGAGAGTTTAAACAGTGTCCCTTATCAAAGAGACATAGATAACAACACACCCACACACACAACAGGGAGTTAAAGACAGTGAGAGCCAAGAGAGCTGATTGATATTCCATACTCTGCACAACAGCACTGCTGAGACTTGACTGCTTGACATTTGAACAGGATAAACAAACAGCATGATGTGATGCAAAATGCGTTCCAGGCAAAACACATAAATAGAATCTAAGACAGAAAATACTGCTTTGGAAACCTGAATTAATGTTTTAAGATGGCAATGTTTGAGTGATGGATTGTTCCTTACTTGGTCTCTCTCTGCCTGCAGCTCTCTTATCTGGTTCTGGATCACGGTGTTCTTCTGCTGGTGCATGTTACAGTCCAAGGTCAGCTGCTGCACCTGGAGGCTTAGGCACTCCTTCTGATCCAATAGCTGAACGCAAATACACACAAATACACACACACACACGTTACACTAATGTGGCCTCAAGTGTTTAAGGGGTATAATACAGATGTACAGGATGTGATGAGCAAGTTGATGCACTGCTAAGCCATGAAGGAGGAAACTCTCTAACATACGTTGTGTTGTATTTCACACTGCATATTAAACAGATTGTTCAGGAAGTAGCTTTAAATTGAAATTCTCCCCTTTTGCATGTCATGGCACCGTGTAGCAATGGGATGATTATCATAGACAGTTCCCGATCCAGGAAAAACACAGAAAAACACAAACACACCCCTTGTTTCTCTGCGAGTAGCTTTTCATTCTCCTCTCTGTAACACCTGAGCTGCTCTGCAAGCTCCACCTGGCTGTCTATGGCCTCAGCCAGGTCCTGGGCCAGGATGTCCTGACGAGCCTGACAGAGACACAACAGTGACAGCAGGTGAGACACAAACATGAATACACAGGTGGCTACTGACTCTTTCACTGTCTAAAGATTATGAATGAAGCTGTCACTATTCCAGATAAATCAGCAAATAAACACAGAATGACTATGTGATTATTCTCACCGGGTCCAATTTTTCCACCTTCACCAGCTGGCAGCGCAGACTCCTGACTTCCTCTTGCAGTTGTGGCATCTCAGCATGCGGGGCACACCTGAGCGAGCGACGCTTCTGGAACTCGTTCTCCATTTGTGCCTTCTGGAGCTCAGTCTGCAGCTGATACACCTGCCAACACAAAACAACATGCTGATGGGACTACAACTATCAGTGTTTTCCCAATCCATTGTGTGTATTGTAACCAACAACCCCACAATCCACACAGGTATTCAACTTACAGTTAATTAGGGGAGAAAAGCAACAAATTGCATTTGAGAAGCTGGAGCTAGCAAATACACTGGATCCTGCGCACTTCCCATAATGCAACTTAGTGGCATCTTTCATTAGACCCTCCGTTACAGGTACAAATCTTTCAAACTCTGTGTCCGAGGTTTAAACTGAAACACTAGGCCTTCTGCTCAAAACATGCAGTCTCCAAAACCAAGCCAAGATTACTTGGAGTGATGTCACTTTCTCAGGCAAAGCTCTTCTAGAGCCACAAAAGACATTGCATAACTATGTTCACATGCTGTGCTCACAGTCCCTCCATATGCACATGTAGCCTAATCTTCTGAATATGATCAAGCTACAATTCTCAGATTTCAGTTATTTAACCCTGACCTTTATGGGCCTTTCCCCTGAGATCACAGCTTTGTGTTTCAGGGAGCAGAAACTCATTCTATATAGAGGTGAGAGTTAGTGACGATCACTGACCTGCAGGTTGAGGTCATGGAGGCGCATGTTCACAGCAGATCTGTCCTCAATGGCGGCTGTGTAGCGCATATACAAGTCACACTTCTCATCCTTCAACTTAGTGACTTCGTGCTGCAGAGAACACAAGTGTCTCCGCATGCGTTCGTTTTCAGACTGAACGCATCTTGACTTCTCCTCCTGCTCCATTATCTGCCTGATCTCTGACTCCAGGGAGGCACAGCGCGCACTCATTCTGCTAGCCTCGCACCGCGCCTCCTGGAGCTCCTTCTGCATTCCCGTCACTGCTCTGACCAGATACTCTGTCAGCTCTGAGTACTTTATCAGGCCTGCAAGGAGAGCGGTGCAAGTCACACATACAGCAAGTGATAGAAAGAGACAAACATCCCCTTAAAATGTAGGGAGACGTGAAGACACTGACCACTAAATCTGGAGGGCTCAGTGCTGGGTTTGCGTCCAGTAACTTGGGTGTACAGGGTCGGGTAGTGGATCATCAGGCTGTCCAGCAAGGCCACAGCACCATTCCTCCCCTGGGTCCTCAGCAGGTCCAGCATGTAGCCTGGAAACAGTAGAGGACAATTTAATACTAATCTACTATAATCTACTAACCACCCAATAAGTGGTTGACCTGCAAATAAAATGACAAAATAGGATCAGGGTTCTCTTTGGGTCAGCAGTGCACCCTCCTTTTTCTCAGTGGGGTTTTAGTTTCTTTCAGTTAGGTTGTGTATTTTTGTGCCTTAGAGACAATCTCCGTATCTGACCCATCCTTTTGACTCAACAGATTTAATCTAAAGATAACCATCAGGGATAAAAAGTGTTTTCTCTTTGATAGTTACCTAAGATAGTTCCCCTCTCTGATAGCTCCCTACAGTAATCAAGATCAACAATTGGAAGAATGTGTTCATAAGCAGCACAATGAACTCTTGAAACTTTACCAGGCTGCATAACATGCTGGCTTTAAATTTCTACTAAATACGTGTTCTCAGTGCTGAAGAGTTGCTGGAATTTAAAAAACAGAATGCACTTGTCGTCTACAAACTGAGGCAGACTACTGTTTCTCTACAATCCAAGAAGTGATAAATCTCACTGGTTCTCATGCTGCGGTTGGTGAGGTTGTGGCAGGAGAGGATCTCATCCTCGTCCATCTCTGTGAGTACCCTGGCCTGTCTCAGGTACGGGATCAAGGTGCACGGCCGCACCCCCAAGGAGATCCGGTGGCGGTTGTCATTAATCAGTTCCCACAGTTCCTCCTCGCCCATGTCTCTCAGGTCTGGACCCTCAGGAACACACTCTCCTGCCATCCTGAGTGTGCTGTGTGAGCGTGATAGCGAGACGGTGCTGAGTCGATGGGCACAGCTGAGGCAAATGGAGCGAACACACACCCTCAGCTGCAAAATACAGTCACGTAGTCATTACTGGAGGTAGACGTTGACTGGAAGAGGGAGAGAAGCACAATAAAAGGGCCAGGCTCTTTCCACGCCCCATGGGTGTTTGTGTCAAAGCATTTGTGTGTGTTTATGTGTGGGGGCGTGTTGGGAAAACCAGTAAGACAAGACCACTGTGACGCTGAGCAACAAGGGACTGGCTCTGTGAATGTTGGCACAAACACAGGCTCTTACACACAATCACATTTCAGACACACACACACACACACACTCACTCAAAAACCATCAGTAAAGTGAACCACACATATTTCCCCACCATTCATGCTCTTTGTAACATTTGTTTGCTTTACACAGCTAATTCAATATCTAATCACATCATAAACCTCTGCCGCTTTCTATTAAGGACTGCAGCCAGATTTGTTTGTTGAATGGAGTCCAGTCGTGGCCTGTGGCAGGAATGAACAAAGCCCCTGGCTAACACAGAAACATTCGACAACATGGGAGTTCGCTTTAATAATTCCTAATCACAGTAAAGCAAACACACATACCACACCGCTGACAGGAGCAAACACTGAGCTATGAAGTGCAAAGTCCTCTGTTAAAGAAGGAAATAAGGTTGGGGGGGCGTAGCTGGCAGGAGTCAGCGCAAGGTCAAACAGCTTCCCATACTGTTCTCTAACTTACCACCTCTGTGTGCGGACTTACTGTTTACTGTACTGCAAAGGGTTTATGCAAACAAATGAAGCCTACTGTAAATGATGTACTGGGGTAAGGGGTAAATGGAAATCTAGTGAACTTACCAGCTATGGAAAGCATGGAAATTTAAATAGCTAAAAATAAAACATTTTCAGAAGTCTGAAGTTTCAAATCATGTCTGTAGAGCTTGAGCAAAGGACACAAAACACACACAGCTATTTATGTATTACCAATGAATAATTTGGAAGGAAGCAATTCCAATTAAAGGTACGTGTGCCAGTAAATTGCAATACTGAGAACTGTGAGTCAGTGACTACAATAGGGCAGCACCCTGACAAATGACAGTAACCCTCTTCTGCTCAACAACAAGGACTAACAAAATATTATCCTGTCGCCCCCGCATCGTGTACATAATTCAGTATTCTGTACCCTGACCAGCCTCTGTCAACAGCACAAAGCTTGCTTATCTCCATCTTTTTTATTTCATGTGTGTGGGCAACTGAACGCTACTGGGGATTTCCCCATACAACATGATATGATAATATACAAGGAAAGCAATAAAAAAATGAACTGGTCAACAGAACTTCTATCCTAAAAAACTGGTCCCACATACTTAACTGCAGAACAAGTGTGGAATTGGAAATTGGTAATTAGACTGAAAGGTTATCCACCACAACTCTCTATACATACTATACTTGATAGTTAACGTTGACTTTGGAGTGTGACGGAGAGGGATGGAAGGAAAATATTACAGCCTAAGAATTTCAATCAGTTAAGTCTTGAAGGCCTGTTTTCAAGAGGAGCACAGAAATTCTTTGTAAGCATAAAATACATTTTAAAACTAACCGCAAAAGCTTAACAAGCAGTTGTGGTCGATATACAGTGCAGAATGTTCTCATTGTCTTCGCTCCTTAAAGTGAGACTATGGGTGCATTCCGATTGCCTAGTAGTTCAGCCATGTTAAGTAAGATCCTAAACTGTATGGAGCAAACAATACTCAGTTCGAAGGTACCTGTGAACTGTGAAAGGAAGAACAACAGATCATTGCTTTGCTTGAGGGGAAGCAAGCATTATAGTAACAGTAGCCTATGAAATAATCTGTAAACAATCTGCATGATAGAAATCTGACACTTTAAATCTTGGAAATGAATCAAATCACATTTATTCACAAGTTATGTACATTTCAGCAGAAGTTTTGTGATGGTATTAGTTTTTGTTTCAATATATATTCAATATTTTACTTATTATTATATTTTACTTACACTAGTCGTGTAAAATTCCAACAGTAGTAGCAACAGGTATCCGAGATGTTTATGTTACCAGTGTAACGCAATAAGGAAGTGACTTGCAGGTGTTCTGAATGGAGGTATCTCATCAAGGGAAGTTCCCCTTAACTGACATTCCCTCAACAAGTTCTCTTTACTTGCGCTATGGAAAGGAACAAAGCTTACAGAACTTTTATTAAATGGCAGCCATTGTAGCCAAAATAAAATAATGTATTAAGTACTGTAACAGTAATACAAGCAAAGAATAATCATAAAGTCAGTGAATTGACTCTGTAATATCACTTATACGGCAGCATCTTATTTATTTATTTAACTTATTGTATTCAACTGAGCAAAGGCATGTGTTTGCTTATGAACTCTAAATTTAATAAGAGAAAGAGTGTTATAGTTCTTCTTTCAAAGTTGTATTATTTACACTTCATGGTCACAAACTTTGGTCAGACTAAAAGCATGCACGCACTGCACAAGTGTCATAACCCTGCAGGTGTCTGGGAAAGGACTTTCTAATGATGGTATTAATCCAATAATCACGACCGAACCCTGCTCTGGGCTGGACCTGGTCTGTATCCAAGAAAGAGGTCACATGACTGAGAGTTGGTTTGGCATAATTATTTGACTAAACAGGTCTCAGATGATAAAGAAGTTGACAGATAAAACAGCACAGGCTAACAACTCAATATATTACAGAATATACGCTATTTTCACATTAGCATACATTCAAATGATGAAAAATCTATCTTCACTTTCTCTAAAACTTTAAGGAAGTGCATGCTATCTATAATGATGTATGAAACTATTTATGGGAGACCAATGCTTAAGGTGCATTTTAAAGAGTACATTAAAGATATCTATATGGGTTTGGTGTGTTAGAGTTTAGCTCTAGGTTAGATGTTAAGGCCAGAGGAGTGTGAGAAGGAGTTTGAGTAAGAGAAGACTGGGTTCTTTGTATTCACTGCTTGCTCCAGGGCCTATGCATGCATGCTGCTAGTTCTAGCGACAGTCTGCAGGGTGCCCCCGGCGTGCTGTGGAAAGTCCAACAGTGAGAGAGAACACGCAATCTGAGGAGCCAGTTCCACAGCATTGCACGAGGCTCAGTGGCCACCCATTCAGGAGCTTTAGATTTCTAAGTGTTTAAATCACATCATGTCACTGCTGCATAGCCTACAGCAGACGTGCTGCCATCAAGTGCAGCCTAGAGGTACTTGGGTCAGCTCTGTAAAGCCGGCAGATATTGGACATGTGCCATATGTCGTTGATTTGAATGCAGACACGGAGTGAAGCGCATTGCCACAGTGCTGCTACTGTGAACAGACTTAACGGTGTATGTGAGTAACATCTCCACCCATGGTGGCGTGCAGGTGCTTTGTTTTAGTAAGCACTCCCACACAAATGAAAGCTACTGTTATGCTCGAGATTGACTGACCCAACAATAATAATGAACGCAAGAGCCCTGCGGCGCGGAACATGACAGTAATAAATGTAATGGAGCCTGGACACAGTGCAGAGCAGCGCATTAGCTGCACACATTCCTTTTTGTATATTGTTGTTGGTGTAGGCCAGTTACATTCACTTTAACACTATTTCTTTTTATTTATTCTTTATTTAGACAACCAGGTACGGTTTGTATATTTCATGTAAAAAGGGATTTGTTTTCTAAAACAAGGCTGCATTTCCAGTTGTTGTGTTGTTGTTGTGAATGTTTTTTGCACATAAATTAATCTTAATGAGGAGCTTTACCTAACATTAAGATGACTGCAAAAAGTAGACAAAGGGAAAATAAGGAAGTTATGTGATGGATGTCACTGGCAGTATAATACAAAACACTGTTGAAATAGTTATTAAAAACACATGAGGCGGTGAAGAGAATAAAGCGTCTATGAAATATGAGCATAATGACCTGACACAGGATATAAAGAGCTTAAATGTGCGGCTGCCTCGCCTTCTTTCAGTAACTGAACACATAACAGGTGTATGAGCTCGATGCATGATTGTACTGAACGGTTTCAGGTATCCAGTTAGATTTTACGTCATTGATGCATTAACGGTTGTTACAATGTCACTAGCAACTCTTTATGTATTTACTAACCTTTCATTGTTTAAAAGCTCCCATACTGGCAACTGGACTGAAAAAGCCAAACTCTATGAAGGATTTTGTTATTTGCACTACTGTTTAATAGGTCTTTATTTTATTACATTGTTTCACAATCAGTATTTCATTCCAAGCATAAAAGAATGCAAACATTAAAACAAATCACCTCTCATTCTTCACAGGTCATCACTTAGCTAATCTTTCCTTCTTATCTTTGCCTCATCTTTACTCCCTTTCCATCCTCTGCACTCCCTGTCCTGTACTCACAGCCATGTCTATCTTCCCCTCACTCCCAGGACGTCTTGGGCTACAGGGCCTGTGTGTGTGCTGCCAGTGCCAGCGACAGCCTGCGGAGCGCCCCCTGGTGCTCGGGGAACTCCTCACACACGCAGTGCAAGATGCTGCTGGCAGCGTGCACACGCTCCTTCTGGCTCTGCAGAGCGGCGTCGACAGATTCGCTGGTGGACGAGGCTTTGTAGCTGCCCTCACGCACCCCCTGCAGCTTCTTGGTCCGGTTCTGTAGAGTCACCAGGTGGGATAAGTTCTAGAAGGAGGGAAGGATAAAGAATGAGAGTGGATACGTTTTGTGCTTTCACTTGTTAGAAATTGTACAACACTGACCACAGAAGGTGAAAAAACAGTGAGTACTTGTTTCTGGTATTGTTGGTGTGTGGGAGTGGTTTCTGTGAGTGGAAACTGTGATGCAATCCCCTGTTTACATGACCTGAATGGAGACTTGATTGACGCATACCAGTTACCATGTATTACTTTGGTAGCTTAAACAATGAAGAGGGTGTACTTGTATTACATTTCAAGACAGTGAAGAGTCAGTCACACACACAGCAGGTAAAAACCAGCATAGTGTACAAATATCTACGGGCAACACAACATTTTACAGCAGATTTGCAGTTTATTTACATGCTATTAATGTGCTGTAATGCAGTACACATGTGCTTCTCACCCTGTCTTTGGTGTCCTGGAGATTTTCAAAGTCGGGGTCAAGGGTGTAGCTGGTGCCGCAGAGTTCTATCAGCTGCTGCTTCTGCTGTGCAAGACTGTCGCTCAGACTCACCTGGCTCTCCTGTAGCTCCCTGATCACTTGCTCACACTCTACCGCATGCTGAAGACATACATATTGCATGTAAGATAACTGTTCAACGTGCTTTAGACACATACGGAAGCAGGACTGTGTCTCCTACCTTGTGCGTGTCCTGGATCTTGCGCTGCAGGCCCTGTATGACGCGGCTCAGCTCGCCCATTGTGCTCTGTTTGTGGGAGCTGTGGGAGCTGTGGATCATGGCTTCCCTGCGCAGGACGATGGTCTCCCTCCTCGCCACTGTCGCTTCACTCTCCCTCAGCAGCTGCTCCTGCTGCTTCATCAGCTGGTTGAGTCGCACCTGCACAGACACACATGTATTGAATGGAGTGCACACATATTAAATAATAAATAAAAACATAAATACAAGCATGTAAACCATTACTAGGGCATGATGCTTTATTGACTTGCCTTTCCAAATGACTTTACAGACCCAGACATATATTTTTGCTTGCTCTAAATGTTTGTTTCATCCAAACCACAGACTATGGTAGTGTTTTGGATGCTAATTTATCTTTTTGTACCTTAGATGAGGAAGTTTGAAAAAAAATTCCATTATTCAAAATATGTGCTTGAGCTCAAAATTGACTATTACAAAGATACTAGCATATGTTTCACATAAAAAGGTGAATTCTAATAAATAAATAACTTTCTTATTTTATTAGGGTAATAACACTCAGTGACTCCTCACTCCATACATAACCCCAACAAAAGGAGACTGATCCCATCCATAAGACCTCATCTTAAGTAGGTCATCATTAGTGCAACTAACTAGCAGAGATTAATAGATTTTGAGAGCTTTTTGGAAGTAGAGGGGATACAAGAGCCTTTTTTTCAAGTCAAGATCTGTTGGTGAGTCTGCAAACAACATACATTTTAAAATTATTTCACAATGCAGAGGACAGAAACCCACACTGTGCTTTAAAGTGTTCTAATGTTGTGGAACTGGCTCCTCAAGTCTAAACTAGTGTTCAGAATGATGTTCTCTGTATTCACCACATGCTCTTCAATGTTTACTGCCTTCAATGTTTACATACAAAAGGCAAACAGCTGGATGACAACTCAACATTGCTGTTTATTGTGTAATAAAGTATGATCCTGTTGCGTGCGGTGTGTTTACCTCCATGCGGTGTATCTCAGCCTTCATCATCTTGATTTCTCCCTGGCCCACCTCGGAGTTGACAGCTGAACGAGTTTCTTTTACAAGCTGGATCTTCTTCTCCCACAGCATGATCTGTCGCCTGTTGGCCACTCACACAGATGAAACACATGCACACAACAAAGGACACATGTAAAAACTAGTACCCAATGTATGAGGTATGAGCTCTTACTGTAGAGGGGAAAAAATGTATTGGAAAAAGAAATCTTGATATTAAATGAGTATATTAAATATCTAAAACACCCAGGAAGTTACTATACACCACCATAAATATGTTGTATAAATCCAGCAAAGATTAATAAAAGTAGGAATGTTTTAAATAAGTTATCAGTGAATCAGATTCTTTTAAGAAATATAAATTCATACAGAACAAGCCTAAAATGAATATGTGACTGACTCAGCCTCCACCAGAGTGTTGAGGAGTCTCTCTTTTTCCTCCTGGGTCTTCTCGTGCTTCATCTGCATCTCGATAGACTCCCACTCTGCTTCCTAAACACATGATATCTTGTTTACTAACCGATTCACTATTAAAACTGCAAAGTTAAACATGAAAGAATGGTGCTGTGCCTTGAGTCTGTGAATGAAGTCTGTCTCCATCAGTGTGTTCTCCTGCTCCAGTGCCAGGCTGAGCTGTCCGTTCTTGCTCAGCAGGGTGTTGAGCTTCAGCAGGTCTCCTTTCAGCATCTTCGCATTCTTCTCCAGCTCCCTCTCCTCACGGTGCTCCACTTCAATCTGACCTGGTGGGGTCGGAGTTGGTTTAATGGTAGCTCATCTGCGAGTGCTGATGTTGTTAAACACTTAAAATGTCACACATAATAATAATAACATTCTCAGACATGCTGTTTAGCTCATGATGACTGGTAACCTGCTTATAACTTACTGACAAATGACCTGTGTACCTATTTGTGCATATGTGTGCTTCTTTAGAACTGTATTACATACTCTCCAAGCGTATTTTCTTCTGCTGCATGACAGTGTACTCTGTTTGCAGTTTGAGCATGTCCTTGCTGTTGGCCTCTATCTCCTGGGTCAGTCCTACTAGAGTCTCTTGTCGTTTCACCCAGAGCTTCAGGTCATTCTGGATATTCGCTGCCAGCTCCTCAATCTTAGCCATCAATGTCTCTATCTTGATTTCTAGAGGACTCAGGTCCTCATGCTGGGAATGGAAGCACACAAAAGCAGCACGTTTTTATTTTTATATCCGATTGTAAAGATTGTCTGATAAATGTATATGCCATATGAACAACAGACAACCATGCATTACTGCCTCTCCAGAATCTCTTACCCCAGTTCTGGCTGCAATTTCACTGATTTTTTTGTTATAGGTGCTGATGGTGGACTGATTCTGACTGGTTTGCATAACAAAGGAAGAAATCTTAGCCTGGTTGGTTGTCAGCAAGTTGTTGTACTTTTCGATCTCCTTGTCTAGGGCCTCCTGGGTGTGGGCCAGGCTGTCCAGTTGTTGGCTGAGCTCGCTGCTCTCCAGTCCCACCACCACTACACTGTTCTCCAGCTGCCACAACTGAGAGACCTAAAGAGGAGAGAGAGAGAGAGAGAGAGAGACGATGAGCAAGACAAAAACGCAATATCTTTATGTATCTTTATCTTTATCCATAGCATATTATACATGTGCTGTTTTTGTGTTCTAACTCCGGCACATTATATCTTTGCCACTCAATTACATTACATAATTGTGTATTAAAAGGGCAATCCTCAGATTTTCACACATTCAGAAGTTCAGTTTACTTGTCTTAAGGAGTACTCCAGCGGGCTGTGAAACAGTTGTATAATATTTCCTATGGCTTTGAACAGAGCATTAATTAAAATACATTTCTAGCCAAAAGAAAGACGTGACAGTTACAATTTGCAGACAATGTGTACTTGTGTATGTAGCGCATGGAGAAATGAAAACTCACCATAAAGAAAACCAGAATGCTTTGATTACTGTTTAGAACATGGGGTAGTGTTGCACTTCAGCCTTGTGTGGTTGAAATTAGTATTACAACAACACTGTTTTCTCATAATGTTTTCAGATGAAACAAAAGCAAAAACTTTGAAAGATGATTGTATGAAAAAACAAAGGATTCTGTATGTTTGGCCCCTACTAGGGACTGAAAGTCAGGACAACTTGGCTTCAATTTTCAATTTAAAAATAAAAAAATAAAAAAATATGTTTCTTTTCTTATGAAGTTTATGGAAGTGCATTAATAAATCTCTGGAGCACTCCTTTAAAGAAGACAAGCCCAGTTTGAAACTGAGGGTCTGTAAAAAAATATACTGTATATTAAATAATAGATAATGTTAATGAAAACACTATTACTTACATGTATATGGAAGGACTCTGGTGGACACACTTTCGCTGTCAGTGTTATTAACCTGCACCTTCTGACTGAAACCTTCTTACTAGGCTTTTACACAGCCTGAAACATTCTGAATGTTTTTGCTAACTTTATAAATCCCGTCTTTACCTTTTCCTTCTTAAGTGATGCTATCTTGCTGGTGAGCCTTTGGGAGTACTTGGCAGCTTTGTTGTGGGTGAGCTTCTGCTGCATGTGGGTCATGATCTGGTCCTCCAACTCCAGACGCACAGAACTCTCTTTCTCCAGCTGCCTCCTCTGATCGTTCGCTTCAGTCTGGTGGGCGCTGGTTTCCTACAACAATGAAGGTAAAGAATTGGAGAGTAGAGCGGTTATAGAGGGAAAGAGAAGGCAGAAAGATACTGTAACAGAACACCTCTCTGAAACATTGGGTGCAGAGCTGTCAAAACTGGCTACCTTAGTGAGCCTGGCGAGGGTGCGCTCTGTCTCCCTAAGAGTACGGAGGCAGGTGCTGTAGTGGGCCTGCAGAGCCTCTTGCTTAGCCTGCTTCTGACTGATCAGCTTTTTGGAGGTGGCACAGTCCATCTGGGACCAGTTCAGCTGCATAGTTAATGTCTCATTTTGCTCCTGCTCTTCAGCGGTGGATTTCTTGTAGCCTTCAATCTCTCTGTCCAGCAAGATCATCTGGTGATCAACAGCGCTGAGGTAGACAAGCACAGCAGTAAAGAATGAATAGGTGCATATTTTCATTTATGATGATTTCATTCAATTTTTCTCTTTCTGCTTCATCCTCAAAAGCAGAAGAAACCAACAATCCATCACAGCAGAGAGAGACCAAGATGCTGTTCACCCGGCAGGTACCTACACGTACATTTGGTATGCATTAGCACATTTAAAGGGATCAGTAGCATATTAATATTCAGCCTTCCCTTGCCCTCATTCTCACCACACAGCTTCCTGCATGGCGCTGAAGGCCTCATCTCGTCTCCTCATTCCCACCAGGCTGCCGCTCCACTGCTGCAGCAGCTGTTTACGGGCCATTACCAGAGATGCCATTTCCATCTCAGCCTGCACACAGACACAAAGATTAGAGGACATATTAGGATAGATGCTGTAGAGATGCTTCACCAGCACTTAGAGAATATGCAAAGTATATTAGAGGCATTTGGTTCAGCAAATGAAAAATATGTTGTTCTCAAGAGAATCAATGACGGGGACAATGGCATACCCTGCTCATGTTTTCGTTTGTGTTTAGTGTTGTGTGAGACAGATAGACCATCAGATTCACATACTGAATACAATGTTGTCTTTGTTGTCTGTAGTTATTTACTGCAAAATATACTCTCTAGGCCAAAGACCTATTTCCAATTATTGATTGGCTTAATAAGCAATTTGATTATTTGAATGTTTTAAAGCTGCACTAATCTATATCTTTACATTAAGAATGAATTACATGATTATGTGTACTGATGAAGTCACAGATAATTATCAGCCATTTTAGCATCCTCCAGCTCATTGTTTTGGTTTTCTAGCCTGCTTTTTCAGTAAAAAAAGACCTGTTAGACTGTCAGTCTAACGCTACCTGGCCAGCAGCAAACAAAGGTAACAACAAACGTACAGAATCTAGCAGCTAATGAGCTAGATATTTATCTCAGGAGTTGAGCTGAAAGGAGAGAGAATATTGGACTTGTTATGTGGCCAGAAATGCAACTGAATGCTAATGTTGCTCTGTATCTACTGGATGTGTAAATGGACAACTGTTTGCTAACACCTTTTCCATAACAACTGGATAAGGTGAATTTATAGTACTTACTTGGTGATTAAGAAGCACTTTTAACGTACAGGTACACAGTCTTATGCCATAGTACAGTTACCTCGGAGAGAGCTGCTTTGGCTGCCTGTGTCTCCTCTGCTTGAGCCTTGGCCTGAACTTCATACATGGCTATTTGCTCCGTCAGGCTCTCCATGTCCTTTGTTAGACGCTCTACATACAAATCCTGAAGACACAGGAGTATTTTCAATCAACAGCAGTACATTAATCAATGAAAACACCTAATACAACCAAACAGTCTGATGTTTTTGATGTGCCGACTTCAGCCTGTCCACCTGCTTCAATTTCTGCTCCTTGGCCTGGTTTTTCTCTGCTCCCGCTTTGCTTTTGACATTCTTCATGGCTTTGACATTAGAGCGCAAATCTTCACTGACTCCTTGCGTGAAGACGAGATGCAGCATCAGGTTGTCTATCTCCGCCTGTAGCTGGGACACTATGAAGATACACAGGAGTTAACATTAACACCATGACTCAAGTCTGTATTTGGGAAACATGGACACTGGGGCTGTCTTGCTGTTGCTAAAACAGTACTGTATATCCATTGGAAAAAAAATAAGCTGCTTTTAATACAAAACCTATTGTGTAGTAAAAAGGATGAAGTTTCACATCAGTTTAAATTTAGGTTTAACTCTTGCACAAACATTCAAACCTGAAATATAAATCTTACTTAATTAAAGACTAGTAATTGCTAGTTCAATTACATGTTGCACCAAAATCTGGGTTTGTGTGTTTCAATCCACATGGCTTCCAAAAACATTTCTAAAGCTGTATTACTTTTGAGAGATTGAGTTACAGGAAGCAGAAGAAGTGAAGTTACAATACACTCAAACTCCAAACAATAATATTGTATACTCTTCAGTGGGTCTATTTCTTTGCCTGGATATGTCTGCACAGAAATTACAGACCAAGCCTAACTTTATTAATATTTTGCTCATATTTTCAAACATCATGGATTAACTCAATAATCCTAGATTTGTTAATTACAGTTTAAAGTCAATTGTGCAACTCAGTTAGAAGGAAATAAGATCCTGGATCAGCACAAAGTCAACACCACCAAACACAAGTCAGTCTCACCATTGGCTTTGGCTTTTATGTCCTGGTTGGTAATACTGGAAAACTGGCTCTTCATTGCCTTCAGCTGATCCAGTGCCTGCAGACGTTTGGCTTCAGCCTCTGCCTTGGTATGTTGACGGCCCTCCAGCTTGGTCTGGAGTCTGGCCAGCTGCTCTTGAACCCCAAATATCTCAATATGTAAGTTCTGCATGTGGTTGGCATCTGCCTTCTCCATTGCGAGCTGGGGCAGTGGGAGAGAGAGCACAGACAAGATTCAGAAAACAAATCATTTGTCTAGGATTATACAAAACTCTCCCTGTTTGACTATGGTTACGGTAACAGTATAGATGTTTGGTGACCTAATCATTTTTATGTTGGGTATTAAATGTAAACGATGAACAAAGGGAAGAAAATCAGGACACAGAGGTGAAAATGTAATTTTTATACAGCTCAACAGCTCCATCTTCTGGACATATTCAGACCCTATAGATGCAAAGCTAGGGAGGTTACTCGCATGTTGTCTGCTTCTGCATGTGCATATCTGTCTATGTGAATATTAACAGAGCAAAGATGGGAAAAGAAGCAGAAAAAATATTTGTTGTTGTTGCTGACAGTAAAGTAGCGTACCTTTTCCTTCAGTTCCATGTTGATCCTCTCTAGCTGCTTGCTGAGCTGACTGTTCAGAGCAGCTTGCTGCCTTCTGACCAGCGGCTGCCAAGAAATCAAACATGGCATCAATGACATGACAATGGACTAGATATCTAGTATAATAGTTATGAACTCACTGTACTACACGTCTGTGATTCATGTGATTCAATTCATCTGTGCAGCATTAACATAGCTTGGAGTGTTACCAATGCACCTAATAAACACACTAGCATTATTCTCTTTGAAGAGCAGTCAGGCAAAATCTATTCATTTAATACTGATCGCATAGATATTAAAGGAGAAGCTACAGACATGTTCAGAGTCGAGAACAATGAACTCCTCCTCCTCCTCCGGCAGTGGCTCCCGTTCCTCCATGTCTTCTGATGTGTTAAGGTTTGAGAGGTGAGGTATTAACTGAGCAACATGTTCTTGCTCTGAAAACAGAAAATAAAAGAGATTCTTTAACCAATCAACAGATTCAAATGTGTGTTCATAATTATTGCTGAGTGACATAGAACTGGTACTGTTTTGTCTGTCTTTGACTGTGTTTTGGATGGATATATTGGTGTTTTTCTCCACATACTGACCTATACTCTTGTTGCCATGCTATTCTTTTTGTTCCATAAAGTTTAAGTTGATGAAGGTGCTGTAATCTTAGGCACAGTAGCCTTTTTTCCCTAGGACAATTAAGTTTCCTGTATTGTAACTAATAAATGGTAGTAATGGACCTTTGAACTAAGGCATCCTAAGCAAACCAGTCTAAATGGCCTGTTTTACCATATTTATTGTATGTAGTTTGAACTGATTTCTGTGCTACCAATTTAATTTCCATAGGATCATAAATTATATTGTACTGAGCTTTAAAGGGGGACTAGCCCTGCCCTGTTTTAAGAGCTGTTATCAGTGGAACATCCAGCCTATAGGGCGAGATGGAAAGACATTGAAGGCCACACATCAACCACTATTCCAATACAGACTATTAAAAATGATAAAAAACTGAGAAAACATCTTAATGAGGAGCTGGGTTTATCCCTTAACATTTGGTTTCAGATTATAGCAAAGAATAGCCTTACAGAGCAGAGTAGGTTACTGCGGTGGATTGCACATGATTCAGATTTGACACCTAATACAATAGATGGGTGCTTCAGAAGATGGGGCGGGGGACCAACAATATTCTAGGAGCTCTTTAAGAAGAAGAACATTTTCAAGATCTAAAGAATAAAAAAAATATATATAAAAAAGTCTAGAGTTTAGATGAGGTAGAGTCGGGAATTATTAAATTATTTACTTTAGCATATGAATTAGATCTGGGCAAGAAATTAATCTCAAAATGATATAAAGAAGTGGAAAATGTAAAAGGTCATAATACAGTATATATAAAAGAAAAGTGGGAGAAGGAGGTGGGAAGGATGCTGTCAAAGGAGGAATGGGAAGAGATCAATGAACAACAATGGAAGACAACATGCCCCCTCTCATGGAGGGAACATGGTTGGCAGAACATAGTGAGATTATTATTGCACCAGCACAACAGAAATCTCAGGATACGAGATGTCGGAGACTATGTGGTGAAAGTAAAGCCAATCATTTTCATATCTTTTGGGAATGCCCCTCTATTATACCTTATTGGCTCGAATTAAAGAAATGCATGGAGAAAATTTTGAAAGTGGAACTTCCATTTACATTTTTTGTTTTGTACTTGGGAAAAGGGAACCAGAGAATAACAAATTCAGGGGACAAATATTTATTCAGAATAATGTTAGGGGCAGGTAAAAAAAAAAAAAAAGGCAGGAAGTGGCTGGAAACGGAGGTACCTAAAATGGAGGATTGGGTCGAAGTATTGCACATTTACATGATGGAAAAGTTGACTTTCTCAGTTAGACTTGAATCAGATACATTTTAGAATTTCTGGAGCAACTGGGTTGAGTTTGTGACACCATTGAGAACAGACTTTATTTGGTAAAAACAGTGTACCTTATGGATCCCCTTGGTTCTTGCTACAATTTTTAAATGTTCAATGTCCATAAGATTGTGTTTGGCATTATCCTTCACCAGGTCTTTACAAGAGGGGAATAAAAATGTGGATTGACGTGAAAAATGTACTCATTTCTAGTCTATTGAATTTTGTGTTTAATTGTGAATTTATGTCTATTTATGACTTTTGTTTTTATCCCTGGTGTGAAGTATTTGTATGCTCTGTATCCATGAAAACATACGTGCACCTGACCTGAATGTGTGGCTGCAGGGGAGTATTCATCCCCTTCACTGTGGTCAGGGTGAAGCTGGGGGGTCGGTTCATCAGGCTCTGGTCCTGACTGATCCAGTGAGCCATGCTGGGACACAGACAGAGAGCACGGATGATGATTTAACGTTAGTCGTGGTGCAGTGTTAGACACATTACATATCCACTTTTGGCACAGGACTAACACTGTATGCAACAGTATAATAGGCTCAAACCCCTTGTTAACTTATGTGCTCCCAACAGCAAAGACTACAAGTGAAACATCAAAGTACCTGGACAAAAGGTAATATAAATATTTGCATGTCTCCAAAAGGAGTTGGTGAAAGATAAAGAAGTTTCACACTAAAGCAACAACGTTGTTTAACTCTTCTTTCCTCTAATGTACCGTTAACATAACGTTACCTCTGCCGCTCTGTCACTTCCATCCTGCAGATGGCCGCCTCTCTCTTCTTGGCTGGAGCTTCCCTCCCTTCCCTCCCTTCCCTCCTCCCCGCCTCCTGCACCCTCAGCGCTCTGCATCGGACCTGTGATGGAGTACCACTGGTTTTATGTTAGCATACTTTTTTAACAGGTAAGTTAGTTTTCTCTTCTCTAGCCACCTGTTACAGCCACGTAACAAATACATTAACACACTGCACTTCTATTAACGTACGTTATTTGTTTTTTTTTTTCAATTTGAACACTGTAGCAAACTAGCTTTCCGTATGTGGTCGGTACAAAATACGCCAAACTCGCAAAGACAACATTAACGCCAAGCTAACGGAAGCTTAGCGCTGAATTGTTAGCCGTGGACAAGCATTAGCGGACAGTTAATGGAGGTCGGACAGAGGTTGAGGAAAACATAAACGCAGTTACAATAGCAGACAACTAACATTAGCTATTGAACAAATAAAAGAAATACAGCCTGTAACTGTAAAAAAATATCATAATAATGACCTTTAATTCTGACAACACTCCGCTAAAGCCGTAATTACTCACCTCCGTACTGTCAGTGACAAACTAGCGCACTAACGTTGCTGGGCAACAGTAAACTTCCGTTGGAGGAGGTGCAGCGCTCATCGTGCCGGACCGTCTGATGTCAGCCCTCATTTTCTACAGGTTGGGTAATGATCATTGGTAACAACTGTGATTACCCTGCTTATTTCATGTCAAAATGGCTGCTGTGACAAAAGTCTGTTCTGAATGCAAAATTTGAAGCAAAACACAAAAAGGCTTTCATTGACAGAGATTTATTTTGCTCTATAAATAAGGCAGATACACATAATCACTGAATTTGGCCTTAAAATTACATTATAATTTTAAAAAGTAATTAATTCACAGATACAAATCATGGCATATCTTCATATATCCTCAAAAATCTCATTTCATTCTGTTTATTCCAAAGAAGTAGACAAAATTACAACCATAACCCACTTCATGTAGTCATTCAAAAACAAATACTTAACATAAACGCATAAAGGGAAAGACAATTATACAGAAAATCTATTTTGTGTTACAGTGCTTTAGTATCCTAAGAGAGATAACAAGCTTAGAATTCCTGTAAACAATGTTAATGCAGGTACTGTAGCGCAACTGTAAATATTACCTCACAATGCTATATCAATACAGGATGTGTACCTTTGTGCAGAAAGAAAGATCCGGCACTAATAGGCCTATTTAAAGGACTTTGGTTAACATTAGAAATATGACATGGTTAAAAATTTATTTTTCAGAAAGGGAACCTGTAGATAAGGCTATACATTCTTGGCAATAGATGCTCTACTATACAGTACGTACCTTAACTTCATCCAATTGTGTACATACAGTATGGCGACTAGAGTCTTTTTAAAGCACTGTGACATATCAAAGTTGGTCAATTAAATTCACTTCCAACAATACTAATCATCGTCATCAACATTAACACCATTAATGAATGATGTATAGAGAAACACACCACCTGGCACTCCATAAACATAAGGATTGAATGACACATCTGGAAAATGAGATCAACATGAGATAGTGTTTATCATGAGAGAACAAAAAGAAAACTTTCACTTGTATTTGTGCAATAATTTGCATACCACAGTCAAAATGTGACGGGGTGACAACTGTTGTCATACAATAACAACAGGAACCAAATACTATGCATACATACATTCAATAAACGTGTTAGAGGCCACGTACTTCTCATCAGACATACACTTTTATATAATATCTATACAAGGTCATACTATAACCTACATAGCGTTTTTATCATTGCACTTATTGTGTTTGTCATTAGTGCGGCATTTACATAGTGAATGACAGAGATAATGTATGTCTGCTCACATAAGCATTATTTCCGTACAGACATGGATAAGGGCATCATTGGCATTTAAAAAAAAAAAAAAGGTCTTGGCAAATGAAGGGAGGTGTTCATGGTGTGGTCACAGCACGAATGAATACTGTTAACTGTTAACACCTGATCAAAAGCCGCTGACATAAAGCCACTTAAAGGTTTAATGTTTCATATAGTACATGAACCTAATATTAAGTATCTGAGCTTTTTCAGTACACTTTCTTTTAACCTGCTTACAATTTGGTCACTCCACAATGGAAATGACAACTCGCCATCACACACGAATCATTCACTATGAAACAGCTCCAATTTCAACATACTATCATATAAATCTCTACTTACTGTATTTCTAGAATAAAGGGGCTACCATGCTCTATCTCACTCTCTAGCCTTAGCAGGAACTGCAAGCTGTAAGGTATCTGGTGAATGCTTTCACATCAACGGACATTATGTACTTATCTATCCCCCCCTATTCCCCTGATTAACTTAAACCCAATTGTGAGCCAAACGTGACTCTCTTCACAGATCAGTCCCTACTCAATAGGTCCTTATATAAATCCTTCAAAGACGATCACCTTTTTCTCTGGCAAGATAAATACTACTGAACAGAGCAGCAAGCAACAGTTTGTCTTTAGTGTTTCCTTGGTTGACTCTACCTTGTTCCTTTAAAATTCATAGGGTCTCATCTACAGTAGGTGAAAAACCCACTCACTTCGGGAATGTATTTGTATTACAGTAGTGTCTGACTTGTCAACTTTGGCTCCAGTTCCCACTTTGAGACTTCATAAGCTCTAGGAAATACTGTAAACAATCTTCATGGCGGGCTGGTGCTGTCCCACTCCGGCTGGGAAGGCTCTGGGTCCACTGCGGGGCCGACTAAGGGTCCGCCAGCTGTGCGTGGGTCCATGGCAGAATGCATGATGGTCAGCCACAAATCATCCATGTTTGGCATTACAAAGATTTTCTGAAAGACGAGAGAGAATGATGGATGGACAGTGAGTGATCTATGACTTTTTAGTATTCTTGACACATTTTAACACATCACATAGTGTTTCCCCTTTAAAAGCACAGGTCTGGCAGGCCACCAGGCCAATGGGAACCCCGACGAAGAGTATGCAAGTTTGTTTATGGCTCATGTAGTTTGTAAATACATTTAAACCCCCAAAATAAAAAAATAAAAAAAATAAAAACAGCTTCAGTGAACTTTCTGGTGTGGCCGGGCACTGTGTCTCTGAATTACGGAAACAAAAAGAAAATGTGGTGTTTATCAATACCTGGAATTCCTGGTCCAGTTTTTTCTCTATCCAGTCTGTAACGTGAGCCAGAGTGACTTCTCTTTCACCCAGTTTAGGTCGTGCCTTCAATTCCAGGTGAGGCGGCGTCCTAAAGCCATACCTGCGACAGACAAGGTCAAAACAATCAATGATTTATGTACAAACACTACTAAGAGCTAACAAATGAACACATTGTGGCAACACAGACTGTGGTCACCACCAGCAGGGGGCAGTGATGTATTGAACAAAGTGCTACATGCAGCTGTAGGCTAGAATGAATATAGTTATCCTTATTGCGTTATGTTTCATGTGAATTACTCTTGTAACTAAGAAACTGTTGACACAAGACAGGAAACTGGCTACTTAAGAGTCAACTGAAAATAATTTCTCAACAGAGTTGGCTGTGTTTTCCATCTCTGAGGCATATGTGATCATTTGTCACTCTGACAGACATGGAAAGTCACTTTGCACAGCATTCCACAAATTACATAGCAGAGAAACAATGCTTCCTTCACGTACCATATCCTGTCAGTGGGTGGAGGGGGTATGTTGACAGCCAGCGTTCCCTGGAGTTCTTGTACCTCCACTGTGAGCAGAAGGGGTGTGTTAGACACTTCCTCCATCTTCTTTTTGATGAACTCTGTTTCTGTGGCCTTCTGGAAGTATTTGGACTTGGTGATCTTGTCCACAAAGCGCATGATCTTGCTGGGTTTGTGGCCTCCAGCCCAACTTTATTCAATAAAAGGATTAGGATTAAAGTCACATACTCAATTTAGCGTAGCTGTAGTTACAAGAAATCTCATGATATCATTTTTATCTGACAAATAAATAGATTATGTTGTCCAGATAGGGCAGTGATTCAATTATGAATTGCTCATTCTCACCCCTCTGCTCCAGCACAGTCATTTGAGAGCTCTGAGGAGTCTTCCTCATCTGATGAGCCTGCGCTGGACGACTCTTCATCACTATCAGCCAGGCAGTAAGTCCGTGGCCTGTATCTGGACACACATAAACACGGATGGATCAAGGTGAGCACAAAATAACATACACAGACGCACACGCACACGCACTAACACACGTACAAGGTTCCACTGTATTTCACTGCACTTGAATTCTACAGTAATCTACCAACGAAACAACGCACAAATGGTGAATGGCAACAGCAAGAGAGATATGAGTGTGCATGCAAAAAAGACAAACCTCTGGAAACATCACTGTTTCGAGACTGCTGATCAGTCTGTCTTCTGCAGTGTTTCTACCGTTTTGAGCTTTCACATGTTATCTGATGTGATAGTGAATCTAAAGGTGTTTCCCTGTGTTGACTGGCAGAAATGAGCTCACTTCTCATTTACTGAAAACAATCTAGCCCTGAGAAGTACATACTTTACATGCACACTGTATTTCACAGATCACCAATTTAATACAGTGAATTGGTACAGACAGTGACCATATCAAGCGGGTTAAGTTTCTTCGTCAATGCCATTATAAATTCAGTGTTTCAGATATCATTATCATTTTTCTGCCACAGTACTATTCAGTAACATAACATACTCTGATGTATTAGTATCTGCATCATACTGTATGAACACATTCTGTTCCTCTTCAGTTCTGAGAATGGATTTGGGGGCATGTAAACCACAAACACTGATGAAGGCACTACGAATGAATACTTAATGAGATGAAGCATTGGGTGGTGACATTAAATGAGACAACCCCAAAACTATAGGCGTACGGAACTAGAGAATGAAAATGAAGCACAAGAGATCATTGTTGGAAGTCAAGCAGCACTCACCAAGAGCAGAAATACATCCGATTACCAGCCGCATAAAAGGTAGAATCCAGAGGGCGGAGAAGGAATAGCAGAGAAATAAATGGAGAAGATATAAAAGACAGCAAAGATAAAGAACATTGATTGAGAGCCAAATAGCCGACAGAGACACATGCACTTTTTAGTGTCAAGTAGTGGAGGAAAAGGTGTCAAATGCAACCCGGAAACATGTAGAGGCTTTTGTAAAATGTGTCTGAGGTATGAGGGAGTTTGGCTGTCTCACCCATCTTTGCCAAATTCCCCTACGCGGACGCTCTCTCCCTCCTTGCCCAGGCGGATGAGGTTCATCTTGGTTTCCAGGGTCATCAGGAAGGAACCACTGTAGGAAATCTCCAGGTCAAACCACAGACCTACAGAGAGACACGGTGGTTATAAGAAATGTTGATAGAAAATAAAAGAAGTGAAACTGCAAAGGGGAACATTTTGGGGATATACTCTACTGTCATGTCACTAAATCTACACACAATCAGCACAGCCAGGACACAGTACCGGTTGACAAAACTGTACTATCTCATCTTAAATATCACCGTAACCCAATTTACGAGCGATAGTTGAAAGAGACAGAGTTGGTCAAGGTGTCTTTGAGATTCAATTTCCTCGACACAGAGAGCACTGCAGGCCGCAGTCCATCTCCCTGCCTATTAAATCTCTATCTTTCTCTCACTCCGTTTCCCCACTTCTTCCCTCTCCGTCGTGCCCTTTCTTTGGCACTGCTCTTTCGCCCAATCATCACAGAAGAGGGGACCCCAACAGATTCTATTTTCTTGATCTCTCCTTAGACGAGAAAGCAAAAAGACTCAGGGAAGGGAGGGGAAAGAGAGTAGGAGAGATCACAAGGTCCTTTGAACAGAGGAGAAACAGTTGGAGGGCGCGCAATCTTCCCCCCCCTTGCCCCCGTTTGATATCAGCAGGGGGGGACTGGCTGCATAAACAGGGCTCTCCCTCTCTCCCTCAGCTCTGCTCTACCAAACCTGCTGTAGTCTGGATTATACAGACTCCTCAAAAGCCTCCATCGAAAGCCTTACTTGCATGGGGTAAGCAAGGTGCACTCTTTATTTTTTTTCTCCCTTTACAACACAGGATCACATGTTCTAGTGTACAAAGAGCCACATCTAACCACAAATTGGCTGTGGTTTTTCTTTACAACACTAGGAGGCAGCAAAGAACGACAGATGATGCAGGAAAGATGACAGAAGGGTGAAAGCCAGAAACTAAGATGCATGTGCACCATAAAAATAAATAATAAATAAAGTGTGTACAAATACATGAAGTGTGAATTTAGCGCGCAGTACTCATAGTTATTTAGACTGATTTACTAACAACAGCACACAGGGCACAGGTGCATGGATGGAAAAAGTAAGAAAGTTAATCAGATAGGATGAAGAAATGTAGTACAGGACGGCAAAAAAACACACCCCACGAGGACAAACAGCACGGAGACTGGGTGCTCTCTCCTCACTGCTGTGTTGAGGCCCGAACACCAGCTGGTTGTGCTAAAT
The DNA here is from genome assembly GCF_004916995.1 of Morone saxatilis. NCBI lineage: Eukaryota > Metazoa > Chordata > Actinopteri > Moronidae > Morone > Morone saxatilis. Next base: position 4,374,382 of record NW_023339729.1, read on the forward strand.
GACGTGATAATGCAATAAGTCTGCTGTGCCAGAGAGAAAACACAATCAGAGAGTGAGAGTGGGTCCGAAAGAAACAAAGTAAGAGAGGAATGAAAAAAAACTTAAAGCCAAAGGAAGAACAGAAGGTTAAAAAGTCAGAGAGTTTGAAGTAAAAATTGAGGTTTATTTGGGGAGAAGAAAAAAAGAGAAGAGCCTTAGTGCAAGCAAGGACAGTGCTTCCTTAATTGTGGTAAAGCTGCACGCTGAGTCAGGAGTGTGTCGCACATACTGCAAAGAACTGCCGTCACACAGGGCAACTGCATGTATGCATCCATTGATGGAGTGTATGCAAAAACAAATGTACAAGCATGCAGAGACAATCCCTTGGGCGCACACACGCACACACACACGCACAGAGGTTCATCGATCCATTGCACTTAGCATGCTTGTTCCAGGAAGGAGTGGGGTGAGACAAGGCAAAGGCAAAACCTGAGATGCCTAGAGGATACAGCTAGTAACACCAGTGGAAATGTCAAAAGGAAAACTTGACTGACCGTTTCTATTCAAAGTTTTCTAACTACCACTTGAAGATAAAGGGCAATTAATCATGGATACACACAGCAGAAAAGAGAAATGAAACATCCTGAAACATGCACAGGACTCCGTAAAGATAAACACCTGTATTTTTCTTTAGCCAAGTGGATAATAAGTCTGTTGAGCATGTACCCATTTCCTGCTTCCTCCTTCCTTTCACTTCCAATAAATATGTTTAAAAATGAAGCACTTCGCTGTTTTAGATTTACAGTGGGTGATCTGAATCAGTTCACTTGTAATCGGTCAGAAAAAAATCAAACATTTGGCAACATATTGCAAAGCGGACAATCTATACACACTATCACCAAAATAGAGGCCTCCGTACACGGATTTTGTTTGGAGTAGCTGTCGAGGTGCGTTTTGCCTGGAACTGTTCCAATAAATGCCGTTGCCATCTCAGTTGGAGATGCAATCAATTCCTGCTCTGATTATAGGGTTATGTGAGTGCAGCAGTGATAAAAATGAGGCAGTGACTCATAGCACAGGAGGGAGGAAGAGAGATACTGAGACTAAAGAGTGAGTAAGGACACAAAGAGGAAGATGAAATGAAAGGGAATGCAAGAGGAAGAGAGAACTAGGAAGACAGTTGGAGACTGTACATGTGAAACAGATCAGAGACAGCTCTGTCACAGAAAGTGAGGGAGAATGAGAAAAGCGATGTGATACAGAGGAAAAAAACTCAACGTTGATGCATGTCTGAATGATCATAGGACTCCTCTAAAAATCACATAAAAAGCCCCGTCTGATTAAAAGTAGAACACAGAGCCAACATAGTTGAGCAACTGCAGCAAGCAAACATGCGGCCCCTCACAAAGCTAAGACCTCCCATAGCTAAGCCTCGATTTATCCGATCCACAGATAACCGTAAGACCTGCTAAAGTGCTTAGGGCCTGACTGTATTCCACTCAGCTAAGAGCGCACTAAGCAAGCAAATTCTATTACACTTCTGTAAACAAAGCGTTTGGTAATGAAGTTTTTTCCAGCATCTATAGTACATTTGGTGGAGGAGATTACTTCGTATTAATCGAGCATTCATGCCTTTTTGCAACACTTAACAAGTAAACAACCATACCCTGCTGAACTCTGAGCGGTGTTCCTGTTGGTTAGACAGGCTGCAAGCAGCAGTAGAGGAAGGGAAAGGTCGTACTTTATTAAGCCAGCTGAGAGTCTAAAAGTAACAAGCATGTCTCTCTAACCTCGAGGACATCATTTCCTGACTAGGTTAGTGGGTGGAAGTGCATGTTACACTCCAGTGTGATGCACACTATACTTCCTTTTGACATCTATTGTTAATATTGGCTATAGTTTTAGTGTTGCTCACTTATTGGCGCTAATAAAGCACAGGTTCTTGGCTTTGCTATTGCTGTATCATTTGTTTTTTTGTGTGCATTGCATGCATCTCCATTTCTTGTATTTTGAAAGACGTATGCAGTTACGTAATGTTGAAGTTAATAGTGATTTACAAGCACATGAAAGTCTTACCACAAGCAGTGAATCAGACATGATGGTTCCCTTACTGAGCCTTACTGCTGTGTTGTATTATTATCAGCATGCTAACTGGTTTATTAGGGATGTATGATGGTTAATATTGTAAGCATCTCAATCTGAACAGTGTTGCTTTCGCCATCGCTGCTGTTTTTTTGGAGAGTGTCATCTAGACACAGCCTCAGCACTGAGATCTCATTAGTCACAGTGAGAAGACTAGAAAAGGAATGGGAGCAGTGGCCGATCATGAGACAAAATGTCACTTCTGTCCACATGTGTATACATGCAGTGAATTCCAATAGCATTCACCTCATTTGACATTTTACACTACTTGTCCTAATATATTCAAAAGTTCAAATCATTTACCAAAACTCAGGGGATTTAATGAATTTTAACTCCAGATGTCACAAAAAACAATACTTTTGTTCCAAGTTGATGCCAAAATTTGGAAAATGTGACAGTACTCCGAGGGTGCAAAACTTACCAGCTTGAAACCCTAACACTGTAACTACTTAATATGTGTAAACTCTAGAGCAAATGTATCTTGATAAACAACTAGCTAGCATTACCACCTGTTCATCGTTCTTATCTCTAATATGGACATAGCTAACTGAATGGCAGATGATCTGTGTAGGGGTGTTGTACTTTCAAAACACAGGGACATTGACTGGAGACTTTCCAGAATACAGTGCACAGAGCTTAGTGTACCACACAGTTGGCATTACTGGCCAGACATGCCGGTATCTCTTTACAGAAACCACTGAGTGTATGTGTGTTTGAAATTGATTTTTCTCTTGCCTTGGTAGTCAATAGAGGGTTTCGATGCCCCAAGGATTCTGGGAGTGGCCGAGCCCATGTCCAGTTCTGTCAGGGTTAGCTCATTCATGAAGTAAGGCAACTGAAAAAGACAAAAGCATACAACTGAGCACACTGTACATGAATTATTCATTTATAGATTATGACATAACCAAATTGGAAAAAGGAACTGTAGTTCACAACCGTGTATATTTCCAAGTGTATACAGAATGCCAGCTTGAAAAAAAAATGGACAAAAGGACACACAAACCATGAAATAAATACAGGCACACTTATGCACATACACACTTAAGCATAGATGACACGCTCTGCCATCAACCACACCTTATAATCAACTGTCTCTACAAATCAGTCCCCTGTGAATTGAACTGTGCACAATCTTTTTCTACCATCTGATGAGACTACAACATTACCTACAGTCTCACAGACCAAAACACAATATACAGGACAGGATCAGAAAAAGGAATAGGAGTGAAGGATGAGGTTTCTCCCTCAGCTTCTCAACCTACTGTGGGGCCTTTAAAGAGCTGCACAGAGATACAAAATGACATTTGGAGAGTTATCTGTGTGTGTGTGTGTGTATGCTCTGTGTGCTTCATCACATCTTGTTTTCAGCAGGAAGGTGAGCATGACTCCTTCTTTAAGTTTTTCTCTCTGTCTGTTCAAATTTGACCACTTTTAGAGTGAAAGGTTGTTAGGTACCTTGCTCCACTCACCCGTATCTTGCTGAGCTTCATCTGAATCTTCTTGGAGACCAGTTCAGCCCAGTAAGGCTCACCCAGGAAGTCCCAGAAGACCCGGCCGAGAGCTGCATTCACCCAGGCAACATTTTCCTCCTCTTCCTCCTGCTCCTCCCCACTGGGCTGCACCTGAGCTGAAGTGGTGCTCTGAAGCTAAAGATGTAGCAGGCAAGTTAACATTATCAGGAGACGCACAGGATTCTAAAATGTTTAACCCCTACAATACAAATGATTTCACCCCTCTATATCTCTTACAAGGATAAGACACAATATCAGCTTCTTGTTGTTTGTAATAGTAATAGTATGCGCTACCTTCTTATCAGCCCCAGGGCTGCTCTGAGGACTCAGGAGAGCAGGGCTGGCAGCTGAAGGGCTGACTGCTGCCTGTTTTGGCAGTATGGAGGCCATGTATACACTGTAGTCCAACAGTGGCTTGGTTTTGGTACTGCCTGCTGCTGTTGTTGTTGAGGAGGCTGAGGTGTCCTTTAACCTGGGCTGTGATGCCAGTGCCTCATCCAGACTTCCACGGCTGCTGCTGCGACTGTGAGAGCTCAGAGCTGTGGGCCACAGTAAGAATCAGAAAAAGGTGAGGAATTAGATACTGGACTCACAGTTTTAGCTGCCTCTAAACTACTAAAACCTTAGATTGGAAGTGTCATTTCTCCAGCTATATAGTGTATGAAAATAGACAATTTTAGCCTTTAAAAACGCGACAAATGAAGAAAAAAATCTCACCATTCTTAGTTCCAGCAACACTTGAAGCTTTCTTCAAGTCTGCCTTGAGCTTGGAAGCTGATAGAAACCGCTGGAACCACTCCTCCTTCTCCCTCCCAGTCCTTCCAAACAGATAGAGGGTCAGGTCTCTACTGGATGAAGATGACCCTCGCTCCTGTGCTCCTCCCGTCCCCTCTCCTCTGTCCCTTGTGTTGGCGATCTCACTGGCCTCCCACCTATCACCCTCGGCCTTTGACATGAAGTCATCCTGTTTGCCAAGTTCAATGCAGATGGGGTATTTTTTGTTCCATATACGCTTCCTGGCCAGGCTCTGGGGCAGTAAATATACCTGGGGGAGGATTATGGAAGACAGACCTGAGTCACACAAAGTTGGGTTTCAACAGATGTAATGCATTTTTAAAGACTATTTGAAGACATAAAGGACAATTTCCATGCTGTCATTATGTTAAATATTACATTGTTTGGTGAATAACATATTCTGATGAACTAGCCTTGGACAAGACTTATATAGACTTACATGTCTGTAAACTTGTTTTATATACACACAATACAACTTAACGTACTTTGCTGTTGGTGAGGTCATAGATCTTCTGACTGATGTAGGTGACATCGGGTTTTGGTTCATTGTGTGTAGCACGGCGGGCAATGTTGTGGTTGGGTTTAGACAGACGAATGATGGAGCCCTCCAACCGAACGAACACAGACTGCGTCAAGGTGGCATGGTATGTCTCTGGGTCATAGTTTGATATCTCATTCATCCAGGTCTGGAGGGAAGACATAATCATTTTACATAAATGTAAAAAAAAAAAAAAAAGTCATAATAGAGAACTGTTTTAATTGTATGTACCGCTTTTCTGCATCTGAAGAGAAAAGAAATTTGTTTAAACAACTACAAACATAAAAAAAATTTAACAATAAAAAACTGGGCTCAAAACAATTTTTCAAAGTTTCAGTAACTCGCATCATTTTGTTGACTCACTCTGGCCCACCACAGAAGTTCTGCTACTTGTTCCCTGCACTTGTATCTGAATAATAAAATTGCAATCATCCTAGGTGTTTGGCCACAGTCAGTTTTCATTATTCTGTCAGTCATTGGTTACAGGTTCTTGTTTATTTCCAGCTGTTTGATCAATAAACTGCAGTGCAAATGCAAACCTGTTTCTGATTGGTATACAGCTATTTAAATTCATGGCCACACACACTTTGAATATAATTATTATTTAGCCTTTATCACATATTCAAAATAAAAAAGTAAAACAAATAGGGAGGGAACTATTATTATACTGACACACCACACCTACTGACTGCCTGCACATGGCACAAGAAGAGAGGGAGAGACCCCGGTGCTGTTGGCAGAAGACACGTGGACTGTGATCACTCCGAATGAATTACAATAAAATATAATTAGAGTTGCATATTCTCTGACTGTCTGAATAAGTTTAATTTGTCGCTAGTCACTTTTTAGAAATAAAATTGTGTGAGTGTCTGAAAAGTCTCTAAATCTAGTCAGAAAGTCACCAATTTGGCAACTGGTCTTTCTATGGCTCATTTTGTGTGTGCATTTGTGTCCCAGGTGCTATTTTTATTGTCCCCGGAACAATAAAACTTAAATGCTCTGAAACTTTACTTGGAAAATGAGGACACTGCAAATATTTGCTCACAGTGGGTTGTTGTCATCATGTATCATGTTTCTACAGTGATAGAAAAGGTTACCTGTCTCTGCACACTTCACACTGATAAGAGAGCAACCACTGTCCTTTTAAGTGGAGAAAAACTTTGTTGCTGTCATTTGCTTTCTCTAGTAGACTTTGAAGTTCTTCTGGCTAAATTCTACCCAGGATCCACATCTACTTTATTTACCGTGCTGTTACTTCAATGCAAAAGCTGTCACAGAAACATGCATCTGATAGTACATGTTTGCATTTTTCACAGCAGTCCATTCCATACAGCTGGACACAGCGCCATGTTTGTTATATTTATATATATCATTTTTCATAATTTAAACAAAACATCACAATTCTGTGGTATGTTGCTTTAATGTATGCATTTGGTGTAGTACAGTGGTGCATAGTTTAGCACTGTAAATTGTAATTTATTTCTAAATTGTAGATAGATGTGACGGTAAGTATAAATACTTGCTTGTCTATGGTGCATTTATTAGCCCTGTGATAGACTGGTGACCTATCCAGGATGTACCCCAACTCTGAGTGCTGTGGTAAGCCCCAGCCCACTATGATCTCAGTGGATGGATGGATTGATTGATGGATGTATGTTCTATCAAACATTGTGGCAAAATAGAGGATATTTTACAGAGCTCTCAGTCAGAATTAGCCATGAACTGTTTTCCATGAAATGCTCATGCAGCAGGATGTGTGTGCAGAGATGCCATAACGTGATCTCTTATGTGGCAGCCCTGTTAAAAAATATTGTTTTGGCATATCAACACTTTAGAAGTCCAAAGTAACCAACAAGCATGGCAAAATGAATTAATTCACTGACCTTATAGATGTCTGGTTCCTTAATGTCCAACGTGGTCATATTCCACTGCTTCCTGCTGTGTCTGGAATGTCTAAATCTACTACCAGAAGGTTTTGGTCCTGTCAGCCACACAACACCAATAGCTAAAAGGAATCCCAGCCCAATCCCAAGCAGCATTCCTCCTACATAACTGGGCAGGGGTAATACAAAATACCCATAGACCAGCCCAGTAAGGATGATGAGAGTATAGTGTGGAACACTAGGTGCCGGCTCAATACTTTCAGATTCATCTTCACTGCATGGTTCAGTACTACCACTTAGTGGCACTTTAGTTTGACTCCCAGTTCCAGTATCATCAGTTCTATCGCCGCCATCACCTTCTGTGTCAGTACAAGTCTCAAAGTCCTCACTGTTCAGGATGCAATAGTCGTCATCTTCTTGTTTGGCAAGAGTGGACATAGAGCACTTGTTCAATGACATGGACAGTAAAGACGATTTGTTGGGGCTCTTAGTGTCAACAAAGAGGGGAACAGGTGATTCAGCTCGACCAGAAGCCTCGCTGTTGGGGCTCTCAGCCTCCCAGTCACCTCCTTCTTCCTCCTTAATGCAGTAATTGTTGTTGCTTTCCAGGTGACCGTTGATAGCAGTAATATTAGAGAGTTCTGTGGCACTGGCAGAGAGGGCCTTGGGCCGGTAAAGGCTGCTGCCAACTAAGCTGCCACTTTTTTCATCCATGATCTTACTCAGCAATTGAAGCGGTTCTGAGATAGCCTCAGAGAGACGGCGCTTAGTGTCTTCAAATTTTGCCTCGACTTCTGAGACTTTGAAGAAGCTGCGGTTATCTGGTGAGGTTAATGGCGACGAAGGGGCAGTTTTAGAGTCACCAGCTGACGACTTGGTAGCAGACGGCATCCGGGATTGTGTGAATTGCTTGAAGAGTTGCAGGTTAAGGCGGGGTTCTGGAAGACGGTAGGGTGTGGAGGAGGATGAGTCCTGGGATGTATCTGATGATAAAGATTTGACGAGAGTCTTCATCAGGTGCCTATGCCTTACTGTAGGAGCAGCAGCAGAAGGGATCCCATGAGACTCTACGTCAGACGAGAAAGACTTCACTAAGCTGAGGAAGGGTCTGTCACTGGAGGGAAAGCTCGAAGATTTAGTAGGAGAGGATTGGGAAGTTGAGCCTTTTTGCTCAGCAATACGTGATGACAGAGTTTGTGTGGGAGAACTTTTAGTGTGATGTGTAGAAACTGGAGAAAGTCTGGATGATTCAGGAATGACAGCAACCTCGGCTGCAGAGTCCAACGGCACCCCTTCGAACATCTCTTCACTGGCTTCTAAGGCTGTCACAATGTTTGAGTCATCCTGAGCGGCTGAGGTAGTGGAGACAGTTGTCATGTACAGCTCTTCTTCCTCCTCCTCCTCTTCCTCCTTCCCAAAAGCTGAGAAGTGGATGGTGATGGTCTCCGTTGACGGGGATCGCTGCACATGGAGCTTGGGGGACACAGCAGGTGGCTGTTTTTTTGTGGAGTGAGCACTCTCTGCATGGCTAGGATGCCGGCTAGTCATTGCAGTACGCCCACTGAGTCGCAGTCTGCAAAGAGGGAAAGAGATGAAACTAAATTAGGGCTATGGTGATTAGTCGATCGACAGAAAAGTAAATCCAACCAACTATTGTTGGTAGTAGTAGTAGTAGTATTTTGTTACATGCAACAACAAAAAAATTGCTTTCAGTGAAAAGGCTATGTTGGCTGTTTTGTTGGCTGTCCATGGGGAGTTTTGTGTACAAGCTTATTACTATACTGCAGTCTTGCAAATTAACAACAGCTATCTAAGCAAATGTTAAAAATGTTTTGACTGTTAGTTAAGGAAGTCATTTCTCCACATCACTTTGTGATCAGCCATCCCTTGGCTCTAAAATCGGCCATTTACATTGGTAAAAACAGTTGCTATTGTTGATTTGGGGTCATTGGGAATTCTGTGCGTTTTGTAACATAAAGACTCAAAAATGCCCGAAAGTGCTGCTACTTCTGCTCATAGAATTTGCTGAGCTGACTATAAACCACACAAACCTATGAGTATATATATGAGTCAAAATGTCTAAATCCATCACAGATTGCAAGAAAAATTCAAAGGGGCACACAAAAACAGAGGTGGTAATATAAAAATTCCAAAATATAGAAAGGGAAAATATTATAAATCATACTATTAAAAGACAAGCCTCAATGCCAATAAATTACCGAGTCACTACATTATGTCTTACTATATTATGTTAATTATGCTATGTGCAGACAAAATGCAAAATGTGCATTTGCCTTTGTGCCCATCTGGGTGCTGACAATCGCAGTATTGTATCTCTAAACCAGTTGGGTTGTATCAGACTTCAGTTCAGCAGCAATCAGGCATTTTAAAACACCACCCACCCAAAATACTGCACTTTGTCAGTCACATAAAATTAGCTGTGAGCTCTAGCTGTTGCATATTACTTACTTGTCTTGTAACTATGAAACCTATTTTAAACCTTTGCCAAACATCCAACAATTGCCACAATGTTTCCACAGTCTTGACTGTGTTTATAACATAATTATACTGTGTGGCATTACAACATAGCCTTCAATGGCCCATTTCCAGAGACAACAGACATCACCCGAAGTCCAGATAATAAACGGATGTTGGAATGACGTAACAGTGCATAATGATGCTGTTTGTAAGGTGCCACAACAAGATGCCCGAAGTATCCTGAGTTTATTTGTATGGGTCAAAAGATCCAACCTTACAAAGGGTACATTAATAAAGTAGCCCATAGAAAAGCTTGATGACATTTTACATTATGGAAAAGCTCACCCAATTATTAAGGGGACTTTTCACATCAAAGTCTCTTTACAGGTCTTTGTCAGTACTACTGCATATGAAGAAGAGTTGTATATAGCCTTTTAGAAATCTGAGAGCCTCAAATGATGTCACAGCGAGTGTCAATAGTGTAACAGCTTTAGGCCATGCTGCTATGATAGTTTACAACCAAACCATTTAGAGACATCATACTATGGCTTACTATAATGATTTTTCTGAAACAAAGCTTTCAGTAGAAGATATTTTTAAGTTTGTTGGGAAAAGATCAGTTCAGCGCTAGTAAAGTACAAGGAAGCAAGTGTACCACTCGTAGTCTCCGTGCAAAAATAAGAATGTGTGTGTTCAGACTTGCAGATCTCTGAATTTAAATGCATTCCACCTATAGCTATGAACTGTGTCTCCAAATAAGCTGCCCAATGTAATGCAGAACAATGTGCTTATGATGGAAAGGAATTCCTTCTTAAGCTAAAACACCTCCCCATTCCCATTCAAAACATAGTATGCGGCTTTTTGCCACAGCCAAAAGACATCTTTGGCATAAACAACATACAATTATTGCTTGGTGAATTTAATATTTGGAACTTCATAGCTGTATATAAGTTACATTTTCTGAACTGTTGGAAAAATTATGCCAGGACGTACAGTATGTGGCAACACAATGTGATCAGACTGTTTGCATCTATGTGACATCCTCTGGTAGCGAAAATAGAGTTATGGTAATGTCTTGGTGACATTTGGCAATGGCATGCTTGTGCCTTGTCTGGACAACAGAGGTGACATGAGGTCATGCTGGCTCACTCATATACAGACTCAACTTGGCCACTCATTGTCACATGGGTCACGAGTGAGCTTGTTACCCAGCCAGGCAGCCTGCCAGCCACCTCTGTCCCTAGCTAGCCAGCCTTCAGTCAGCAGCAACACAATGAGGCCACTCTAGTGGATCACCAGTTGGACATTTGATTTGATTTCATTTTAACATATGAGACTCAAAGGACCTAGCAGTATTTGCTAACAGCAGCACA
>NW_023339729.1:4385105-4404825 GCF_004916995.1 Morone saxatilis
CCTTCCCACTTCAAAACATAGTATGCGGCTTTTGCCACATGCCAACAACGACATCCTTTCGGCATAAACAATCATACAATTATTGCGCTTGGTGAATTTACTAAATATTATGGAATTCATGAGCGGATGGTATAAAATTACATTTTCGAAGCTTGTTGGAACAAATTAATAGCCGGACGTACAGTATGTGGCAACCCCACAATGTGATACAGAGCTGTTGCACTTTATGTGACACTACCTCTGGGGTAGCGAAAATAGAAGTTATCGAGGTAATGTCTTGGTTGTACATTTGCATATGGCGGGATAGGTGGGCCGGGGTTGTGCTGGACACAGACCGATGTGAGCGATGAGGTCATGCTGCTCACTCAGAGGTATACAGACTTCAACTTGGCCGAAATCACTTGTCACATCTCTCGGTCACGAGTGAGCTTGTACTCCAGCCAAGGCAGCGGTGCCAGCCAGCCTCTTTCCCTAGCTAGCCAGCTTCAGTCAGGCGGGCCAAAGCAATGAGGCGCTCTGTGGATCACCAGTTGACATTTGATTTGATTGCTTTTAACATATGAGACTCAAAGGAACCTCAGTATTTGCTAACAGCAGCACCATATAGATACTATGGAAATGGAACAAACAAACAGAGCAAAAGACTGGGCATGTTCAATGGCATGTTCATGCATTTGGCATCCAAGTTTGTGTATATACACACACTGACAATGAAATCCCTGTTCGCCTCGTGTCCCCACTGCCTTTCCCTGAGCCACTGAACAGAGTGGACAGTGCAGAATGAAATCTTGCCATTGATGCTGATGAAGCTAATTACAGAAGCAAGCCAGCCTCATTAAGCCTAATGTTTTGCACTCATTAGAGACATGTTCACAGCTCACTTCTTCTGTATCAAGCAGCACACACTGCTAGTGAGAAGAGACTCACAGAGCTATTACACATACTGACAATATCCATGCACATGAACCAGTAGCTATACATGGCTTTGCGTGTTTAGCAATTTAATGTATTGTTCAAATGCACTGGAGGTGAGGTGAAGAGATAGCAGTTGTAATTAAAAACTGTCATTTAATATAAAAGTTATTTTAACACAAGGGTGTCAAGTGTAAAGTGGAGTAGCCTAAAATAGATTCATCTAATGTCTGAAGGGGTAAGTTAAATCTCTAAATGTAGTCTTTCATGCATTTATGAATTAAATGTGTGTGGTATTTTAAACTGGTGTTTCAGTAGAAAAACAAGGTTTGAGTAAATTTAAGGTGCAATTTATCACAAGATCTACAGACAAAAGGGATGACACAGTTTTCAATAACAATACACACGAATAGACCCTCCCACTATAATCTCTGTACATATAATAGTATCAATTTTAGTGGAACAGCTCAAATGTGTTACTCACCAAAATGCATCACATTGCTTCCTCATAAAATATTTGAAAACCCATTAGCATTTTGATTCCAGCACGGTTTGTATCCGTGTTTACTTGCTAGCAGTCAAAAAATTCACTTAGAGAGTAAAAAAACAGGGTGGGAAATTCACGTCTGAAAATATACCAGCCACTTAATAGTAAATCAGTATTTTGTGTCTGAAATCTATCAGCCACTTTCACATTTTACAAGCATATGACTGGTGGCTGGTGCTAATTTCCCACCCTGGTAGGAAAATAAGACAAATGTAGCATCCTTATTTGGGTTAATATAAAAGTGTTTATACAAGAATAAATAAAAAAAATTAAAAACGGCAAAATTAAACCTGCCCAGCGTGGACAACAGATTGAGGGTTAGAACCTTCATAATCAAGGCAATTTTCTGAACCAAAAATCATTCTTGGCTTCCCAGCTGTGATGCTGCAACTAATGACTTGCTTTGAAAGCAGGCCGACTGCCTGCTGACCCCTTGTTCTCTCAGTATCATTTTCCGAGAACATGCCCCCTGACCTCTGTTATCCAGTCAACAAAACTCTCAGAATGTGAACACAAGTTAAAATTAGTTATTAGTCTGAGACTGCAGTGTCAACTGTATTGGGTTTTTTTTTTCCAACCAGAATAGCTGTCAAAGTTAAGAGATGATGAATACCCTGATTACACAAACACCTCCCTGTATGTGGCCCGAAATAAATACTTAAAGCACACAGAAATTTAAAAAAGTAGAACATCCACAATAATCATTATGTATGGTAAATGTATGGTATGCTTTAATTTTAAGAGCAGTATGAGGAAAATGTATCATAGTTCAACAATGCTGGGGGAAGTTTTGGCAGTAGTGCATGTGTCAATTTCTCTTGACTAGATGACCTATCTCCTGTATCTCTCCACCAATGACCACTGAGTTCAATAGAAGTCCACAGCCATTCGCTAGGGATTTCACAATGTCATAAGAGGAAATGTGGGAAGTCCCTAACTGAAGCAGAAATAACTAAATGAAGTCAGATGAAGAAAAGTGGCTCCAACAAATGAATTTACAACATAGATAAATGGAAAACCTTAACCATCACTGACTGTAGTTATAACACTGGAAGTGCACACAAGGGAGGATCCTTCCTTCTATTTTCTGGGAATTAATGCTGGGTTGTGTCATGTTTGAGAAACTCTGGGTTCCTTAAATAACCACAATTCTACATGACCCAGTGTCTCATCATGCATCCGCCTCCTGCATGACCTCACTGCCAATCTGTCTTTCAGGCCGTTCATCTTTTCATTCCGACACTTTAGCAAAGAGTAAAGAGTAGCTTGGTGAAACAATAACTCAGAGAACCATGGTTATGTTAGCTCAATGGGAAACACTGACTCCTGGATTGATGATGAATTCCAAGCAGCAGAGCTCACTAGTCCATAAGTGAGCAAAAGGAGGGGCTATAACATTGAACCTACATAGAACCTGGCAAAAGTAGAGGCTAGGACCACCTTCTGCTGTGTGATTATCCTGATTAGAGACCCCACAGAACAGAGTCCAGAGGCCTTTTTCCGGTAACACTAGTGGACTTCATGCTTATTAACAATATTTTATTTGTATTCCCCTCTGGCATTTTAAATGATACTTCAGTGACCCACATGTTGAGCATCAACACCTCTGTATGCCCATAGCACGAGTGGAATCTGCTCAGGCACACACCATGGTGTCTCACGCAAGCATAAACAAAGCTTAAGGGGTCAGTGAGCAGACCCACTTCACGCAGCAATTAGGAAGCTGTGAGAAGGTAAAAACCTGGGATAAACCGATTATTGGCAGATAGAGTGCCAATCTGAGTAAAAATATATTTTCATTTTTAAAATAATTTAGTGGTATCCATGTGAATCTGCTACGTAACAACTAAAGTTATTACATAAATGTAGTGGAGTAAAAAGTATAATATTATTCTAAATTTTGACACTTTGATATATATATATTTTTGGCCTTTTGTTGCCTTTATTGGAGAGTGAAAGCTGAAGACAGACAGGAGGGGGGGCAGAGAGAGGGGATGACACGCAGTAAAGGGCCGCAGGTCGGATTCGAACCCGGGGCCGCTGCAGCAACTCTACATGGGTCACCAGCTCTACCGACTGAGCTAATAGGGCGCGGGTCTATAATCTATAATCTATATTGGTTCCAAATATCAGATATCAGGTTCCTTGATTACTAATAATCGGTATCTGTATCAGCCCTGAAAAAACATATTGGTCGATCCTTAGTGGAAATGTAGGCAGATTTATAGCTCTTTTTTAATATCTTTAAAACGTGCCTCACAAGGACTTGTGACACTGTGGAATGCACCTTTTAAAAGTCTGTACTTTATTACAAAAAAACACAACGTTTCAAGCTAAAAAGAGAGATCTTCAACAATCCAGTGGGAAAGAAGCAGCTTCATGAAAAGCTTCCTCATATGATGATTTGCCTAAGACACAAACAATTGGTCACTTTTCCTGAGCCCCTTAATTCTGTCTAACTAAATCCACTAGGAATGACAAAGTACCCAAGAGACTTGGACCAGTAAGGAAGCAAATAGGAGTCAACAACTCTTTGCAGCTCACTTAGGAGTGAGTCTGAATCATAATAAACAGGATTGTTAAGGAAATTGCTGCTATGTGACTATGGGAAAAAGCATGTCACCTGGAGAACACCATCAGCCTTCACAGTCAACAACAATAGACAATGATCAAGTGTTTCTATGTAGAGATTGGACAGTATGCCTTCTTATCCTTTCCGATTCCTGGTTTCATTGGCTAAATGTTTACATAAGAAAATAGACATTCATTTTGACATCAACCTCCCCACATTACTGTCCCTATCTCCTAAATGCATATGGGCCTAAAATATCAGTGGAACTGGCTCACAGTGTTTCCGGTGTTTGCAGCTCAGTAAACACACACTGTGAGGGTATTTTTGCAAGTCATCCTGCCCATTGTTTTCTGCCAATACCACACCACATGCCAGCCCAGCTCAGAGCATCTCAAATGTCATACACCACTGTTTCACATGACATCAGTGGCATATAGAAGATGGTTAAGGGACAGAGATTAAACTGCAAGAGAAAAGACCCTAAAAAAAAAAAAAAGCACTTGCAAACATGCATCACAAATTCCCCCATGGAAGACAATGAAATCCCAGACCACTTATCTAGGTTGCCTAGGAAGGGACTAGACTTTAAATCCTGCTGTTTATTTGTAGTAGTAATGGCTTTCCCTGTGCTTACACTGACAGTTTAGCTAATGACTTGCAAAGTGTCTCACAGCCCAGTGCTCACATTAATGCTACTGCCAACAACAGCAGCTACAGTAACGGCCCTGAAGCCAATGACAATATATAAATATCTAATATCTGCACAAGGATTATATGCCCCATTGTTGGAGGGTGTGAAAGGTTAACAAGACAAAAGACTTTGCGGTAGAATTTCTCTTTGGTCCTATTGGAGCTTTCTCGCATTATGTGAGAACTTCAAGGCTCCTTACGGACTTTAACTGGATGATAAATATAAAAGAGAATCGTCATCAGTTTTGTGAATGCAAGACTGGTATGTAATGTTCCCTCGTGTTTCTCATTCTAATTGTAATTCTAATTGTAGAAATAAATACACTGTGGATGATTAAGCAGAGCAGTATGGTAGTTATCAACATGCCAACTGTATTAGTCGAGACAAAGGTGTTTGTGTGTGTGTGTGTGTGTGTGTGTATGTATGGGCGTGTGTATGTATGGGCGTGTGTATGTGTGACTGACAGGCTGTGGTAAACTAGCAAATGTATTGAGTCCTTTCAGATTGTAGGTTCTAGAGACAAATAAACAATAGATGCCAACAGAATTGAAACAAGAATGCTGACAAACTGGTGAGACGGGTGGGGATTGAAATGTTAGCCGGTGAGATCATTCCTCTGCCAAACAGCATACTTTCCCACTGAAACAAGACAACCAACATGGTGTATTGACAAAACATGATTATGTTATTGCTCTTGGAAGGTCAGTGCTCCACTGTTATCCTGTGCAGCCACAGTTGAAAACATACACTAGCAGCATGATTATCACTGCTGTGGCACCTCTTGTGCTGCTGCTTCTTCCTTGAATTGAAATGAGTGAGCCCATGGCCCGTGGGTTCATTAAAACTAATGAACCGATGTGCAGCCTAGAGAAATAACTTTTTAGTAATACAAGGTGTCTGTCCCATGATGGTGCTGTGTCGTGCTGGAATTTGAATGGATAAGGAAACAAACAATGGCAATTACAGACGATAAATCTTTCAAAAACCCACATATATGGTCAGATCTGAATATGCAATTTTGTTTAAATGTAACATTTAATATTAAAAAAAAAATGCCTACTCTTTACAAATGTCCAATATGATATAATGCCTGTATACACTGTACCTAGTCTACAGTCAATACATTGGGACAGATGCAAATATTGTTAACATGTGATGCGTTAAAGGAGACCTATTGTGCTTTTCCTGTCTGTCATATACATACAATGTTACAACGTTGAAAATTGATATTAAACATTCAAGTGTCAAATAATGAGGTAGACATATGGTAAAGTAATCCGTGTGAGCAAAAAGCTCAGAATTCAGATTGCTCTGAATGTTTCCAAGAAATTAATAAATACAAATAAGTACTGAATTCAAGCTTTTTATTCTTTTTGCAAATATATTGATAACAAGGCTGTTATGTCAGATTTGGAAGGGTTAACACATCCTCAAATGGCCATCAGAAAATCTGGATTGCTCAATTATTGCCTGCAATGGCTCAGCTGTTGTGGACCACAACAATGAAACACACTGGCTCGTGGAGAGCATGTGACAGAGCGTACACCGAGGCAAGGCAGTGAAAAAAGAATCTCGTATTAAAAAACAGAGGGAGAAAGAAGGGGAAAGAGACTGGTACAGTAGGCTTTCATAGCACAGTGAGCCTTGCTTTACACAAGCACAACTACCCAGACCATACACTACTACTTGCTTTTACTTACAGAACATAAAGAAGCCTTGTGTTTCTGAATGCAGTTAATACTCTCTGTAAGGTCCGGCCTATTTTAAACCATGTCGGTTCACTGACCCAGACGTTGTTCATGTTAAATTATGTACTCCTCACTTAACTGCTTAACCCCGTCAACAAGCCCTCATTACTTTTGAATGAATTCCTTGGCTGCAGTAGTGACAAAAGCGTGACAAAACCGTGACATGGATCAAATGCACACAGATCTGTCGCACTGCTCCGGTTACTGATACTGACTTGTTCACTGACTGGCTCCCACAGGAGACACATCTCTTTCAAATTAAAATTAAAATGGGCGCTTGGTTAGCTCAGTCGGTAGAGATGGTGACCTATGTACGGAGTTGCTGCAGCAGGCCCGGGTTCGAGTCTGACCTGCGGCCATTTGCTGCGTGTCATCCCCTCTCTCTCTCAACCCCCTTTCCCTGTCTATCTACAGCTGTCACTATCTAATAAAACCAATAAAAGGCCCAAACTTTTTTTTTAATTTTCGCTTCACAATTACTATTTAATAACCATGTGGCAGCTAGTCACAGTATAGTTCTTAAAAAACAAGTCCGTCATTAAAAACAAGGTTACAGGAACAAGAGTCAAGATCACTGTTTTTATTGACTCCAAAGAGGTCAGCCATGTAATCATGTTTTGCACATGGGCCATCATGAAAAAGCAGGCCTCTTTTTATAAGGCCATGGCCTAGCGCTTGGTTTAGTTATGGTTTATTTCTGCAAAAGCTAATGGAGAAGTGTTGGGTCAAACAGTCAAAAGCTACACTGTATTTCATCAGCACAAGTTTGAATTGTTAAAAACCAACAACAACAACAGCCTAACAGGCTTATAGGTACCAAAAGATTTATCCAAAAATAAGTCATAATGAAACTAAGCTTTTAAGCCAACACAGGAACATGGGAATGGTGTAGTAAGCCAAGCCACAGTCTGCATCTAGGCCTTGGGGCAGCCATCTGTGCAGCTTGCCACATCTGGTAGAACCCAGGAGAGGACTGGACCAATGTGCTGCTTTGTCTCTACAAAGACTGTTCTGTTTCCCAAAACAGTTCACAGTACATGCCGAACGTCAACACACTACATTCATTCCACAAATACAGAATAAAAAACAGACAATGACAAACCACCACAGTTAATGAGATCCTCTCAAAGCAGACTAGAGTTGGACCTGTGGATATCTCCTGTTTCTGAGGACATTCACCACACCTGTAACTGGCTGCCTTCTCTGTCTCTCTGAGTAATTACAGTTACAGTACATTTTCACACCACCCGATACAGTTTCATGACAGCAGAACACTGATGAGAATTACAGACTGCACATTTAATCATTAGTTTATGTATAAAACTAATGATTTTACATTACTGAAAGATTTCAATTACATCATCTGATGAAGTGAAACGTATCTCTCAAAATAAATAAGACTCTCACTTAGCAATAATTGTACACTCCTCGCTAACAATAAATGAAACCGAAACATAGCTAAGAGTGCAATGCAGTAATCGTACACTTATTGTTATCAGTGTTGGACAAACTGAAAGGAATTGGAGAAAGCATTTCTCAGCCAGACCGTAAAGACAAAAGACTACATTGTTATCAAGTGTGAGAACAGCTCATGGGAGGGCGAAATGGTCTGCTTTATGTCTGTAGATCATGGTGAATGACTGCTTGAAATTCTAAAGGAGTGGCTTTAATCTTATAAAAAGACAGCTGCACTATTCCTCCGGGCTCAAATTAACACAGCAAATGAATTCACTGATGCTCACACACATCTCTGTTTTTTCCTGCAATTTTGCTCTCACACAAAATGCTGTGTGTGAATGTACTGTAGCTTTGTGAATAATGTCTCAGTTTCAAGTGAGAAACTCTGAAGTAATATTTATAGGCAGGCTATATTTATACATCTTCCCACCTCCCACCTCACCTCTGTCTCTTTCCTCTCTGGTAGTGGTTATTATGACGATAGCGAGATGAATGGTACTGTCAGTGCACAGTGGAGACAGCACCTGAAACAGGCCTGTGAAACGTAGCTTGGCTGGCAGGCTGACATTATTCTCCTGATGTCTCAGTAATGGTCATTATTTCAGTGGCTGGATAGTTGAGCGAGCAGCACCTGTCAGCTGTGAACAACACTGATGTTTCCTGGCACCTGCACAAATGAGTACAAGTATCTTTGACTGGCAGATCTTACTTTCCCTTATTGTAGACAAAGAAGACAGATAATGTCACAGATTCAGATCTAGAGTGGTTTACCAGCAAAAAAACAAACATATATACACACCTTAGCTTTGTTGCATTGTTGCAGTATCTCACTGACAGACATCACAATTGTCTATAGAGATCTACAAGGATTTCTGTAGAAATCAACAAAGACACACCACTTTGTGGGATTCTAGAAAAATCACATGTCCAACAAAGTCCTGGACGTTGCTCCAATAAAAACTAAGTTCCTGCCTCCACAAGCACACACTCATGTGACAATATGCTAGGCTTATTGCCTTTGCATTGTTGTCAGGATTGCTAACTGTGTCACACTGGGCCAGCATTTATGGACAATACAAGACATTCACCTGTGTAGACTTTCTATCACTTCAGTAAAACAAAATGAAGGATGAATAGTCTTAATCACACAACTCTGTATAAATGTAGACTAGTAGGAAACTGGTCTAAGGGAGCGTGACAACATGGTTGTATAAGCAGTGAGCAAGTAACCCTGAAGCAAGGCACTAACCACCCCTTATTAATTAAATCAAAAGGCGGTGTTGTATTCGTTTTAATCCAAAAAATCCTCGAGTCAGGAGCCTGAGAACCGTGACATGTTTAAAAGCCAAAAGCCAATAAGGTTAGGATATGACAGGAGAAAAGACTTATCATCACACCTAAAGTTTTCTCATCTTGTAAGTCTGGATCAGAAGTATCAGAAGTAAAAACAGATCACAGTGGGAAAGTATTGTACAATTCTTAAGCAATATCTAATCTAATATCTAAAACAAAATGTTATTATTGTGTGTTTTTGTAATGTAATGTTTTTACGTGATAAAAAATATATCACACATTGTAAATCTCAGCTGGTCAATGCTTTGACTAAGCCTTTTTGACCAAAAGAAGAAAATTTCAGTTTTATAAAAATAGGTAAGACCCGGTGAGAACTTGGAAGGTGAGTCAAAGCTATGAACAGGTGTACAGTCAACAGGGGTGTAGTCCAGTTCCTACGCAGAGTATGATAAGCAGCATGTTCCTTGTTTCAGTGTGAAAGATTATATGACACACACATTTGAGGAAAATAACACTGGTGAAAGGTCACTGCACCTGCTGCTCCCTAACCTCCTTCTGGTGTTAAAATCCTGATTTAGTTTGTCCTTTCTCTAACAAACAGAAACCTTTCTCTGTCACTCACCCTTTCTACCATGACTGCTAAGCACATACTGTGTACTGGTCCCGTTTCTTATCTGTGACAGATGTCAGGTAAATGATTATTTTATCTTTTTATTATCAACAAATGCTATGAATTTGTCCTTTACCATCAACAAAAAACAAAACATTTATCCCAGCAACTAGTGGCGTGTGGGTGGAAGCCTAATGCAGCTTATGTAAGTTATTGTGTTGTGTAAGTTATTGGGTTGAAGAAAATGTCCCGTATGGACACTAGTGTATTCAAATGACACAAGATCTAGTTACTCATATTTTATGCAAATCAAGATCCAAGTCAAATCACCATATACTGTACATCTTTGACTAAACGGTTTTCTTAACTAAGATTGCAAAGAGAATACTGTAGAAGTGCAATGTTCAGGCCATAATAGTGTAGCAATATACTTGAGACCTGCAGATGATCATGTGATAAATTATTACAGAGGAAGGAGGGAAACAAAGGGAGTTTCAGAAACCCAAAAGCACTAAAAACCATGGACTAGTGTGTAGTACTGAGTCAAAACCAGGAGGTGTAGGGGTTTAGATCCCTTCAGCAGATTTTGTGATCAATAAATCATAACAATTTGGCCCCAAGCTATCTTGGGGCCAAAACAATAACCCGATATATGCACTTGGGGGCCACAGTTCAAGCTATGTCCCCTCTAACACTGATATGACATGTTGAAATTCCCTTAGGAGACACTGAACTCTGACCAGCGTGTGTCTTTGATGTTTTTCTATACAACATCAACAGCTACATGCCAACAATGAAAAGAGGAAAAACTAGAGCAACCACTGTTGGTAGTAAACTAGTTAAATGGGCTGAGGCAATTATGCATAGAAACCCTGCACAGCAAGTTACTTAACATTTTAAACATACCTTGAGGTCAATGTGTGCAAAGAAACCTGTAGAGCAGTTGTTGCTATTGACTTAAATTCTCCATTTCCCCCTGTATTTGTTGGCCCTGAAGTGTGACTGTAGGCCCACGCTGCATAGAGAAGCCTTGGCCTTCATATACAAGCTGTCTGAATAAAAACAAGTCTCTCATCTCGCACAAGGTCTTTAAGTCTGTGGCGTTTCTAAAAGCTGTCATCTGGAGGCCAGGTTTGTTGAGAGCTCATCGACCCAATCCATTCTCAAATGGTTTATGGGCCAGCATGACAGCAGGTGACTTACAATACGATAGCAATCCTGCGTTTTACATAATTCCCATGAGATAAGACAAACCCAGTATTCTTTTAAGTTTCCCACACGTCTCTCTGTGCTCCTCCAGGTTAGCAACATCAGTTGATATGGACTTGCTATTTCCCTAAAGGGTTGCGTAAACGGATTTTAGTGGAGCCGTACTCTGATTCATTCGTTTCCTGAGCTATGTTTGTTCGTCCTCTCTCCCTTCTCTCTCGGTCCATCTAGACTTTGCCCTCGCTGAGGTCGTTTGTAGCTCAGGAAACAGATCAATAATGAGTTCAAATTTACTGGCAAAGTGCTTACCTTGTATCCTCAGTGCCATTCAATCCAGCCTGGGACTCGCATCTGCCTACTGGAGGGTCAGGTTTCACATGTTCATGGTGCTCAGTGGGGCTTCAGAGAATCACAAGCAAGGGAAACACAAAGTCATCACAGATGTAAAAACACAAACATACAGACAATCAGGGTGCAAAGTTTACTTTTTTGTCCACCAGTCACATGGCTTGTAAATATTCAAATTTGACCAGCCACTCAGGAGATAACCATTGTTTTTTTGGCTGGTGAGTGAAGCAAATCGAGGAGCCACCTGCACGGCTGGTGCTAATCCTGTGTCCTGCTGACAATATTAAGGGAGAGTACTTGCTTCTTAGAGAGCAGCTAATAAGTAGTAACATTGGTCGTCTTTGTGTACAGTGTTTGTGTACTGTGACCTAACCGCATGGCAAACAATCATAAACGTCTCCAGTGTGTGTTATGTTGTTGGAAGGTGTTACATCGGCTATTTAACATGCTAACGTTGTCTAAATGGAGACGTGTAACGACAACTAGTGAAACCAGCCTGTCTGATGTAACGTTAGACAACAAGCTAACAACGTTAACTGCTTTTATTAGCGTGAGGTTGACTTTCACCTTAAACTGAGTGACAGAAAAGAAAAAGTAGCTTGCTACAAACTGAACCACCAGTTTGTTTGTAAGTCCCTGCTGGCCGAGGTCCTCTCACCAAACTCGCAGAATGTTTTCAAAAAGAGACAAGTCAACGATAGCTTACCGTGTCCAGGGGACTTCATTATTTGACTGGATACACCGAACAAAACTGAACTTCCAAAACGAGTGAAAGAGCTTTTGTCAACACGGTAACGTTACGTCTGTGTTATCAGTTCCACGTACCAAGTTGAATCGACGGCTCGTTTTCTCGCTCAGCCTGTTGACAACCGACTAACTGGAATCAGTTCCTTAAAGGAAAAAAGTAGCAGTGGATCAAGGCCAGAGTAATCGATACCGAGCAGCGGCATAACTGGTTTGCGGTGTTGTCGAGGGTTGACGATCGATTTTTCGATAGATCTTCTTTGAAGGCCTGGAGAGCAGATGAGGCAGATGTGAGAAGGTAAACAGTGTAAAATGTAAATAAGTTGTTACAATTTTGCCCATTTTGCCCTGCCTTCATAGGCAGGAAACAAGAACAAGACAAAAAGAGGAAAATATTGTCAAATCTGCAATCTTTAATTTCAATTAAACGAGATAATGAGCACATATTAAATCAAACACTTTCTCCTTTGCACTTTTAAAAAAAATAAAGTAATGTTTGTGTGGTGGTGGGTAGCATACAGTAGTAGATGTAATGTAATGCAGCTTGCAGCTTGTCCATGTGAACTGAAAGAACAGTCCGAATCGTAGTTAGTCTTTATTAACCACTACTATTAAAGATTGTGATTTATCGGATTAAAAACCTTCACAATAAAAATTGTTGAGACCAATGTATTTCCTGCTGCGGGAAAACACTTAAAGCCTAATATTTTAAAATTAAAGACCAGTGGTGTGATTTAAATAGGTGCACATGCTAATAGAGTGTTGCCACCTAGTGTTAGTGAATTGCAACTGTTCTCATTAAATTGAGGCCAATGTAAGCTTGATTTGTAGGCTTTAAAGCAGCAGTCTCACCTCACTTCATAGAAGGGCCACTTCAACATTCAAATACTACTCAAAAAATGGCAGTTTCTATACATTTTCATGTTATATCATCTTTGTTGTTCACAGCCAAACAACAAATGAAGGCCCAAAACATGCTCTCTCCTTACATACAGATTCCAGCTTTAAAGTGTATAATCTTAAAGAAAAAACTAGACTTGAAATGTCCAGGATTTTTCAGTGATGAGACAGAAATTATTTTATTATCAGCCTGCACCGTTTGGTGCCAGTTTTTCTCATTTTTGTACGCTCAGTATCAGGGATCTCAAACTGCCAGCCCAGGTGGCATTTCCAGCCCTCCATACCTCCTCTTCCGGCTCGTATGGCAAAAATAAAAAAATATAATCTGACCAGCAAGATTATTGTTTTTTTTAAACCCCTTTTCATATCCATTTAAACAACACATCCATATACAATTAAAATGTTTGTTTAGCGCAAAATAAAGGTCAAAGGTGGCTACAAATGTGTGCAAAGGGTTGATAAGAAGAGAGCAGGTGTGAATAACTTGTTTTGATCTTATAAGTTAGCAATTCATAGGTCTACACAGATCATTTGATTACACAGCAATAGTTAACAGAAGAAATATCCATTCAGTTTGACTTTTACACACTTGATGATGATGATGATGATGATGATGATGATGATGAGATGTGATTTACTCCTAAATCTTCAGGGTTATAGATGATACATTTCACATGCAATATATTCATGTGTGGCTCCTGTCACACAACAGTTTAATGGAGAAGGCAAGGTCCACTGTATAAGCTAACAGTGTAATACTGGAAACCACTGTTTCCATGATGACCAGTTCTTGACTTCTGTTGGTAATATTTTGTCCGTGGTCTCTCAGCTGCAGTATCTTGGTAAAACAAATCACTGTGGCCACCATGTAGAGCAACACCCCAATCAGACTGAAGCCAGCCAAAAATCTGTCAAAAGGTAAAAGGCATCGGCCAGCAAAGTCTCCTAATATTACCACCAGTGTGACTACAGACATGAGGAAACACACATTGTATGACACGCCTGAGACCCACAGCTGCCAAATGTGTACTCCAGTCTGTTCACGAACCGCCTCCACAGTCAGGGGTATCATCTGACAGCCTCCCCAGAGTTGGACTATCTTGAGGAGACCAGGCAAGCTGCCCATATAGCCTCTTTGCTCATGGGCCTGGGTGCAAAGAACATATGACTCTGAGGAGTAGGCCAGGAAGGTCAGAAAGGAGGCCACAGCAGCTGCCACAGGGCGCAGCAACACGCTTTTGTGATCCATGATGATCCAAGGGAAAACCACAGAGGCACTTAAACACATCAGTGCACCTAAGACTGCCACTGTCATCGTCAAGTTCTTCCAGGATATTGGGATGAGGCTGTGAAACTGGATGACACTGAGAATGTGGATGAGGAGTGTAAGGGTGAAGAAGAAGCACCAGGTAAACATGCAGAAGATCCTGAATGTGTGGAGGTGTGGGTCCGATTGATTTTTCTGTATCTCTGGTTCCAGTGCAGCCACAAGACTGAAGGTGGTACAGCCAGATAAGACTTCCCATGTCCGCACCAAAAAAAGGGGACTCGTGAAGTCTCTGGCCTCTAGTACAATCACAGGCATTGTCACAATGTTGAATTTAAGTGATCCAATATCCAAGAAGACAGAATATCCAAATTTCAGTCTCGGTTGTTTTAGGTGTTTTTTTTTTATCCTGTAATTCAGAGCTTCGTCAACCAGCTAGTATTGTTCCCAGAATATCCGCCTAACGTTGACTTCTGAAGGTTAGTCCAGTATAGTCCATCAAAAAAATCTTTTAAATGTTCTGGATTTTTATCAAAAACACATGCCTTCTCTCTGTTCTGTTCACCAGTGCTTCATCCTGTTTACAGAAAAACTTCAAAATAATATCTCTTGGAATATGTTTTGCAGCACAGTCGCTGTCAAAATAGGCCTCGCCTACTTCCTTTTTGAGGTTGCAGCCGTGCTTTCAGTCTCACTAGAGGTACGTAGGTGCAAATGACCACAATAAAGCATTATGCAAACAAGACTACCTTCCCCCCACCCTTGATTCTCATGAAAAGGCTGTTCCTTTTTTTCTGGGGCAATAAACTACTGTGGGTACAAGTTCTTCTGACTTGACAGGCGCTGCACTGTTGGAGGCTTAAAATATGGTCAGGTAGTTGTCTGAAATGATGCTGTTGCTTACGGATGGAATATTGACAGCTCGTCTGGTGGAGGCATGTGTGTGGTTAGGATGTAAGATCTGGTTGATTGTTGGAGTGCAGTAGATCATTTGAGTCAAGTGGCTGCAGAGGATCTTGGGTTGTGGGTGGTGAGTGGCTGACCCCTCCAGGGGAGAAGAAGCTCGATGATGCGTGTGAACGAGCATTCTCTGTGTGCTCGCCCCTTGTTCATGGTGAGCAGGCACTGTGGAGAATGTGGGTCAAGAATGAGTTGCTTGGATATCAATGAGTGTGAGAAGATGTGTGTGGATGCCGCGCTAGCAGTGAACGCTGGTGAAGTGCTTTTATGTCGGAATGTGAGTGCGGACTGCCAGGGGACGATGCTTTGTCTTTCTTAGGTTAGATATGTGCTTGCGAGCAGTGTGTGGTGCGCCGTGGATACTGTGAAAAAGGTCCTTTGCTAGGAGGTCAATGGTATGGTGTGTGAAGAGTGTGTTAGGTGGCAATGACGATGTTGGTGTCATGAAGGGAGATGCAAGTATGTCCGTGTGGGTTTGTGTGGTCGGGTGGTGTCGTGGTGTGTATTTAGCGGCAAGCAGAGCAGTCCTGTCAGAGCGATCCGAGACCAATCACTTCGGCCTCGGTGTAATCGTCAGCACCGCCTCGGTCGCTGTGTTAGAAATGCACGGTGAAGGTCATCAAGGTTGCCTCGTTCACGAGAAGGCGCAGGAATTGCGAGAAAATTCGTGCTGACAGGAAAGGAGAATGAACACGCTCCACGCAAAGCGAGGACGATACTGATAAACGCAGTGGGTAACCTGCTAGCGGTACGCAGCAGTGATGGCTGTGAGGTGTGTATTGGGGGCTTGTATCAATAAAAGTTAAGATGTAACCAGGCAATTGATGATGGTAAAGGTGTGGACTAACACAGAGTGTAACTGTGGGCAAGGTCATGTCTGTGTAACTGTGACCTCCTCGTTCTTTGTGTGTTTGTGAAACACTTTGTAACTTCCAGCCTGAGGCCCTTTGCTGCACGTCATCCCCCTCTCTCCCCCCTGCCCTTCCTGTCTCTCTCCAGCTATCACTGTCACAAATACAGCAGAAATGTCAAAAAACAGTAACCCTGTCACTTAATTGGTTGATTATTTTTCCAAACATATTTATATTATATTGATAATGATTTCCCAAAGAAACGCAGTTTCTATATTACTAGCTTAAATATTTGCTGGAACTAAATATTTATGTAAAATAGCTGTTATGACATGCTCACATTTCTAGGTAATTGGGCATGAAACTAGTGCACTTCTGTGGTAACCATATGATTTGCAACTTGTGATGGAGGGCTGCTTGTAGTACTGGTTGAGCAGCAGCAGAGGGTGGACATCTTCATGCTATAAACACAGATGCAGTGAAGGAAACTTTGTCTGTACTAATTACTAGCACCTCTTTACTCATAGCATATAAAGTACCCACCAGCTTCCAATACTGACAAAGATCTTCATCATAATGTAGACAAATACACATTCTCTGTGACTAGTTTGTGTAATATGTATATACTGCTGCCTGTTGGCAATTGTAGCTATCATTTTGGGATGCCTAAAATATTTGTATCTATTATTATTATTTATTTAAGGCTGTTTTAATGGGGAAATAATTTAAGAATATTTCCTGAATTAAACTTTATTTTAAATACTGGTTGTTGCTGTGGTGATCACTAACACTAGGCCTGAAATAATCTGATCATATGTTTTTTTAAAGAATCTCTCACAGTAAAGTATGATATTTACATATACTTCAGTAAAATGTCCTCCATTTATGATGATTTCTTTTGGAGTGATGTTTATGACAAACTTTCATTGTGCTTCCAGAAGGGAGATTTTCCTGTAGTGAACGTTTTGTGCCAAGCTTGGGGGAGAAGGCAGAATATTTTGTTTAAATTCAAGTTGTATAATAACCTATAATTTGTAATTTGTAATATCATCAAATGTTTGATCACTGCAACTGTATTTCATTTTTCAAATCAGTCAATCAAAAATCAACTGCCAGTAGCTGTTAATGTAATTTCAGCCCACTGGAACATAAACCAATGTCAGCCTGTGATGGCTACTAAATGTCTAGTCAGGTCTTATATAAACATATACATTCACAGACATCAATGTGAAGTTAAGATAAATGTATCTTAACTTCATTACATTTATTTGGCAGACACAGTTGTCTGAAGTGATTCACAATGAGTGCATTCAAACTCAAAGTCACTAGGAATACAGGCTAGATGTCTTTTTACAATTGCATTAAAACTTCCTGTGTTAAAAGAGCTGCTATAGTTCTTAGGGTTTTAACACATTTACTTATTTTTCTTTGAATACTTAGTTGCCCTCTGTATTATATTGTTTATAATACTTTCATAATTACTAACGTTATAAAAGTGAAAAATAATATCAACAGATGTATAATGCAATAAAATACAGCAGTCAAATGATCAATTTCACAAATGGAATAAAAAAAATGTGACTGCAATAAAGGAACAGAAGTACTAATGAAGCACATGCAGTTTGACCTTTGCAAAGAAAGTGATGAGTCTAACCTTGACACATAAAGGTTTGCAGTCATTTTTTCCACTCATTTATTTTCTAAGACTGCCCTTGTATTATTTGTCAGCCTCTCATTGCTGTGTGCTCCTTAAGGGGGCCTGATTCATTACAAAGTTTGTCTATTAAAAGTACTTTAAGTGGATTTATTAACATGCCACTGAAAGCAAGTTACACAATTAAAGCTTTTAGCCTTCATAACAATAATAATAATCATAGTTTTAATGGAGTTAAAGTTCAGAGTGTTGCTTAACCACAGAAAGTAAATGACAAACAAATAAAACATTTACTGGAAAATTACACTTCCTCATTTCAGTGAAAGAGTTCGACCACACGAGACAAAATGTGAAACACAGATAAGAGAGAAAAAAGACCAAATGTGTGACATTTTGGTTAATGTGTTTTAGCAGGACATTCATGTTGTAAAAGGAGGACTTATTTCTTCTCATGCTGCCAGAATGCTATGATTAATCTGATATGAAACAAGTGTACATATGTGATTTTTTGGGTTGTGATTATTACACACATCAGTCAATATATATTTTTTAGGCAGTGTTCTGTTGTGTTTTGAGGGGGGATGCATCTGCAAACTTGCAGCACTGACACACAGTACAGTTCCATCATGTGACACAGGAAGTCTTGTGTGCATCTCTTAAAATGACTGTCACTGTTCTGAATTCACAGTTGTAATACATCTATATTCACCCCACAATCCCACATGTATATCATTACTGATGTAGTCTCTTATACTTACACATCCACTGGAATGGAGTTCACCTATGTGTAATGAAGGTGTTGGCTGTCTTTTTTATTTAAATACATACATGGCATTTAATATATTGTGCAAGGTTTCTTCTTACTTCAAGCTCAAATTCCATATAACAATGACACAAATCAAAAGGAGGCACATGCGGAATGGCCTTGGGGATAAAAGTGTATCAGTGCAAAAGTCTTTAACTGGAAAGGACAAGATGATGGAATTTATAAAGCTTTTCAGAGTCTCATTATTGTGTGTTGCTCAAAGGATCCTGATTGGAAACATAAAGTTGGTTGAATGCGTTTGACTATTATGCCTTAAGTTAAATTCCTAATATGCCAATTAGTCATAATACTAACTAACAATAATGTATTTTAATACTGTGGAGTGATACTTAATCAAAATTAATCTAGCAAAACGGAGCTTCCTCATTCAAGAAAATGAGCTTGACCGCATGAGACACAGTGAGAAATACGTCAGAAGAACAAAACTAAACAATGACCAACTATGACATTTTGGTTGGTTTGGTAGGGGAAAAGGCAAGCCTCTTCCCTCTGTTAAAATAGAGAATGTGTACTCAGTCTTCTTATTGTTTTCAAATGTCACAATTGATGCAGATTTTCAGTATAACTAACTTAATACATTTTGCTTCTTGTGATGATTTTTGTAATTGTAATTTAATTTATTATTGCACGTTATTCAATACATACATTTAGAGATTGTTTTGCAGTGTTTTAAGGTGGGATGCATCTGCAAACTTGCAGCACTAACAGAGAGCACAGTGTACGGTGTGACACAGGAAGTCTTGTATGCATATTACTTGTTGCTGCTGTGCATTCCCCCATACGCAAATGAAAAAAATGTACTGTAGAATTATTTCCTGGTTGTATACATGCATGTATCTACTTATTTGAATATTTATTACTACATAATATATGTTACTCTATAAATTGGATTATCTTTTTATATTTGTATAGCATGAAGGAACTACTGAATGAACTATCATTTTACAGCCTTGTGTTGCATTTTATTATCCAGATTACTGTAGCCCATTACGGTACCTTGAAAATTCAATTCAATTCAATTCAATTCAATTTTATTTGTATGGCGCCAATTCATAACAGAAGTTATCTCAGGACACTTTTCAAATAGAGCAGGTCTAGACCAAACTCCTTCTAACATTTACAGAGACCCA
>NW_023339729.1:4404925-4407893 GCF_004916995.1 Morone saxatilis
CTGCTCTATTTGAAAAGTGTCCTGAAGATAACTTCTGTTATGAATTGGCGCTATACAAATAAAATTGAATTGAATTGAGATGTTTTAAAAATCTTTCTACAAGACAACCATTCACAGCTGTTTGCCACAGATTCTGTTGTAATGTAATAAAATTCTAAGAAAACCAACAAAATGAAACTCCGCCTCACTCCTCATACCTGAGAGACCGTCCTGCACCAGATCCAGCTGGTTCCTTCAGGCAGGTACATGTAAGCCCTGTGTTTGCACACCTGGGGAGCCTCTTGGTTCACAGATAAACATGTAGAAACACGCCGAGGTGTTGTACTCTCACTGAACTCCTTAGCACTTCTTGACCCAAACCCTGCAAAGACACAGGTAAAAAGCACATACATGTTTTATTTTTGTTTTTAATTATGACACCACTCATGCCCACTGAATCTGCCATTTCAAACAAATACAGCACTTTATTATTTATAACGACTCATATAACAAAGTTTGTGTGTCTTGGTATTTGAGGAGTTTTTTTCAGTAACTACCCAATTTTCTGCTTCCTGTCTGGTGCTAGAGATAGACTGCTCTGTAGCTTGTTGCATGCCTCCCCTACATGTCCAGATATTTAGTCTGATAGATATTCTTTGGGCATCTGCATGACATCAGTAAACTCTCTGCAAGCCCTCTGATCGTGTCTTTAAACAGCAACAATTTGCCTATGATCTGGGGCATTTGTTGTCAATCTGCATCTGTGTAAAATCATGCATCGTCAACTCAGCCTTACCTTTAATTATGTCAAAAATGCATCGTCTTAACACTTATACGTTTGTTTCTTTATGAAGTTCACATTTAAGAGATACAATAGTCTGTACTTAGATGTTAAGGTTCAGTTAATTTTCCTTTTCCTGTGTTAAGATTTTCAAGCAGCGGGACTTCCGGTTGGTGTGCGGGAATGGAGTAGCGGGTGTTTTCCAGGCTACTCGCCACCAGTATTTTTTATATTTTTGGACTAGTTATCATCTCATTTTAAACTCAACTTTGCGAAAATAAGGCACCTCACCGTTGCCCTTTTGAACAAGTTCTGCCGACCAGTATGTCAATCCTACGGGACCTGGCAAAAATCTTCGAAAAAGCCTGAGCAGTAGACAACTTTAGCCGGCAGCCGTCAGATTTGAAAACAAGCCATGTTTCCATAAATTCCAGACTAAGGACTTGGTCATACGGGCTGCCCGCAAGAAGCAAGGAGAACTAAAATATAGAGACAAGCCGATCTACATATACGATGATTACTGTCCTGAAGTGATGGAGCAACGTGTGGAGTACAAGGAGGTCATGCACCAATTACACACGCGCAAACTTAAGCCTTCACTACTCTATCCAGCGCGGCTGTTCATCGTGGCAGATGACGGAAATAGACAGAAGCCCAACAGTTTTTGACAACATATCAGAAGCACAGCTCTCCGATGGAAGAGGATTGATCCAAGTCGAACATCATTGTCCAGGTTACGATATCTAGCATTATCTAGGCTAATCTAACGTTTTGCAATTTGACATGGACAAAACTGGCTGTAGGTTAATGGTTGCAGATAACTGAACATGCAACATGCATGGGGGACAGGCGTGTGTGTGCACACGCATGGGTGAGGGTGGGGGGTCATTCCATCTTTGTTGTCTCCCGCCCTTTTTTTTAATTTTATTTTTGTCCTCTTTCTATGGGGTCAATACTCAGATATTGTATTCTACAATCACAAGATGATTCATTACTTTGTGCATGGAAAATAAGAACATGTCAGTGAACACTATTCATTTCATATCTTGGAATGTTAAGGGGGCAAATCAGAATACTAAAGTAAATCAGATTATGTCACATCTTCAGGATCTGAAGGGAGACATAGTGTTTCTTCAGGAGACACATTTACGTAGTGGGGAGATTCAGCGCATTAAAAGGGGCAGATTCAATCAGTTATATCACTCAAAGTTTAGTGCGAGAGCCAGGGGTGCTGCTATCTTGATCTGTAATAATATTCCATTTGAGCCAGAAAACATTATAGCTGACTCAAGTGGTCGGTTTGTCATTGTTTCAGGGAGATTGTGCAATACTCAGGTGGTTTTGGCTAGCATCTATGCACCAAACTGGGATGACGAACGATTTATCTCCAGGCTTTTTACTTCTATTCCTAATGTTGAAACATACCACCTTTTAATTGGGGGGGATTTCAATTTTGTGCATTACTATTGGGCTGTTATTCTGGACCGTCGAATCTACTATCTTGCAACCTGCCTGGGTCCAAATGGAATTTTCTTCCACTCAGATGTCATTGCGGTCATGGTTGTGTTCCCGGCTTCCTGTGTCTGTTACTAATGTCAGCACTAGCCCAGTGGTCACTCAGTCGCTTAAAATTTGGTTGCAATTTAGAAAGCACTTTGGCCTACAAGGTCCCTCTACCTTAGCTCCAGTGTTCCACAATCACCATCTACTATGGATTCTGCCTTTCAACTTTGGTCTGATAGTGGCATATTATCTATTAAGGATCTCTATGATAATGGGACCTACATGTCTTTCACTGATCTGTCTGCTACATTTAAGCTACCATCATCGCACCTTTTCCGTTTTTTCCAAGTTAGGCATTTTGTTCAGAAATATTATCCTGATTTTCCTAATCTCCCCGCCCCACAGACATTATTAGACACTCTTCTCATGATAAACCCCAATCAGAAAGGGAATATTTCACATATCAGCAGTGCCATGGACTGCATCATTTCAGTCTTCCCCCTGCAGATGAGGGAGTTATGGGAACAGGATCTGGGGCTTGATATAGAGGATGACCAGTGGGGCAATATTCTTGAGTTAGTCCACAACTCCTCCATTTGTGCCCGACATGGGCTGATTCAATGCAAAGGAAAAACATTGGAATTATGAGCATTGTTTTAATTTAATTCTGCTGTCCCATTGTGGATGTTTTGTATTATTATTGAT
>NW_023339729.1:4407993-4411629 GCF_004916995.1 Morone saxatilis
TGCACAAAATTGAAATCCCCCCCAATTAAAAGGTGGTATGTTTCAATATTAGGAATAGAAGTAAAAAGCCTGGAGATAAATCGTTCGTCATCCCAGTTTGGTGCGTAGATGCTAGCCAAAACCACCTGAGTATTACACAACCTCCCTGAAACAATGACAAACCGACCACTTGAGTCAGCTATAATGTTTTCTGGCTCAAATGAAATATTATTATGGATCAAGATAGCAGCACCCCTGGCTCTCGCACCAAACTTTGAGTGATATAACTGACTGAATCTGCCCCTTTTAATGCGCTGAATCTCCCCACTATGTAAATGTGTCTCCTGCAGAAACACTATGTCTCCCTTCAGATCCTGAAGATGTGACATAATCTTATTTACTTTAGTATTCTGATTTGCCCCCTTAACATTCCAGAATATTGTTCACTGACATGTTCTTATTTTCCATGCACAAAGTAATGAATCATCTCATGATTGTAGAACACAATATCTGAGTATTGACCCCATAGAAAGAAGAAAAAAAAATAATCAAAACACACACAAAAAAAAAGGGGGGGAGACAACAAAGATGGAATGAGGCCCCACCCACACGCGTGCGCACACACGCCTGTCCCCATCCCCAACACGCACCCTCGAAAACCCACATGCAACACAGCCTCTGATGTACCTTTGCACAAAAGTGCCATGCTGCTGCTTTACACTCATCAAAATTCTCCCGGGGCAGAGTCTTTCTTTTCGCTATATCCCCGCCCCGCCACACAGTAACATTAGAAAAATAGACTCAACTTTATACAGGAGTACCACTGAACGGTGGTGTCTGCTGTTCTGCGCCAACAGGTCGCACACTGGTAATGTAAAAACAGTATAGGCCAACATAAGAACATGTAGGTCTATCTCACAAGAAAACAAAACAGAACATTATGTTATATTCCTAATCCTATACACATTGAACCTGTCAAAAGCCCTCTTCATAGCCTAGGCTAACGGTTAACAACATTGCACCCCTGTCTGACCCACATGGGCACGTTAGCCTACTACTTAAGATAAACGGGTTAAATGAGAAGCAAGCAATAACATTCACTAACAGTATATTGACAAACGCCAGACAAATGCCTTATATAGGTATAGCTGTTAGAATAACTGTTGATATTCAGTCAGATCAACGGGAAAGTAGCATGTTCAGTTATCTGCTACCATTAACCTACAGCCAGTTTTGTCCATGTCAAATAGCAAAACGTTAGATTAGCCTAGATAATGCTAACTTAGATATCGTAACCTGGACAATGATGTTCACTTGGGTCAATCCTCTTCCATCGGAGAGCTGTGCTTCTGATATGTTGTCAAGAACTGCTGGGCTTCTTGCACAGATGAGAAACGCCGTCTATTTCCGTCATCTGCCACGATGAACAGCCGCGCTGGGTAGAGTAGTGAAGGCTTAAGTTTGCGCGTGTACAATTGGTGCATGACCTCTTTGTACTCCGCACGTTGCTCCATCACTTCAGGACAGTAATCAAAGTATATGTAGATCGACTTGTCTCTATATTTTAGTTCTCCTTGCTTCTTGCGGGCCCGTATGACCAAGTCCTTAGTCTGGAATTTATGGAAACAGACAATCACGGCTCTAGGTTTTGCCCCTCAGCTGGTTTGGGTTTGAGTGCTCGGTGAGCTCTGTCAAGCTCTGGAGGGGCTGAAAGCACGTCTTCTCCCAGCACATCCACCAGAAAAGTAGAGAAGAACGACATGGGTCGTGTGCCCTCGATTGCTTCAGGCACTCCAATAAGACGCACATTGCACCGTCTACTTCTCCCCTCTATATCGTTGATCTTAGCTTTCAGCTTGGCGTTATCTTCAGCCATTGTGATTACCGTTGCCTCTAAAGACTGGAGCTGGTTCAGCCCAGACTCCAGATCGGAGATACGTTGTTCATGGTTGATCACCGTCATCTGCAATCCGTCTAGCTTGGAGTCTATGGCAGCAAGCTTGTTTTCAAATCTGACGGCTAGTGAGTCAGGTTTGGTCAACAGGTCCGCCCGCAGCTCAGCTAGCATGTTAGCTAGAGTAGCATTATTGATGTCGGCACTGCCGGCTAAAGTTGTCTGCTGCTCAGGCTTTTTCGAAGATTTGCCAGGTCTAGATGACATACTGGTTGGCAGAACTTGTTCAAGCAGCGTGAGGTGCCTTATTTCCGCAAAGTTGAGTTAAATGAGATGACTAAATAGTCAAAATATAAAATATGTGGCGGGAGCCTGGAAAACACCACTACTCCATTTCGCACACCAACCGGAAGTCTAGTTGAGCAGATTTGATGATGGTCTGTCCACCATCCGTCTGTACTGGTCATTGCCCTTGTTAGATGTACATCCAGCCTTTCTCTGACTTGGACAATGACTGGGTGATTAGCCACTGTAAGGAGGAATATTACAAAATTAACTAGGTTGATCTATAGCAGCAAATATACACTACAAAATAATTTAAATATACGTACATATATTTAGTATGAGTCTCCATCATCTCAGAGTTTACACTAAACCTGCTGTGGAATTCCGTTGCAGTGTTTTGGAGTGGCATTCGTCTTTAGAATGCTAGAGAGGGTAACATGAAGGGGCGTAACAGCGTGAGACTGTGGCACTGAAGGTGATGTGTTATGTTCAAGCACAATAAGTTAGTGTTAGTTAGGTAGTTTCATGAATAACCTTTAGAAATAGTGTAAAGCAAGAAAAGTATTTTTATAAGTAATTTTCCCCTTTAAAAAACACTGAATAGATTTTCCACGTAGGCCTTGTTTCCGACCAAATTGAAAAGATGCACTGCAGAATGATTTCCTGGGTGTATATGTGTAAATAAAGAGCTGTATATATTGTTTTATTTTATTTTATTCTACTATAAATTCTATTATCTTATGTGTTTAGATGAAGAGATGGCAAAATTTAATTTCATTAAAAACAATCTTGTGTTGCATAATGATGAAGCCATTTCCTTGATTACTTGATATATTCTGGTGTACACTGTTGACAGCTGACAGTACCATGTCACTCTACATTTACTATTCTTTGCAGACTTTTTTGCTACTAATCATCCCACAATGTCACTTTGCTTGAGATGGTGTTGCACCACGTTGTAAGTGTTTTCCTTCTACTTATACTTTCTTTTAACTTGTCTCCTCTAGTTATATTTCTACTGGTTAAGATGATAACACAAAACACCAGTTTTGCCATGTGGCCATTTAAGTTTCATCTCTTTCTCATCTTAGCAAGGTGTGAAAGTACAAATGTCACACATTTTTACAGTAAGTATAACACAATGGCTTAAATGCAGATGGTTAAATATAATATCTGTGAGAATCACAGAGACAATAAAGACTCCACCTCCATATCAACACTATAACATGGGTCAGATATTGTAAGTTACTGAACAGAAGCTGCTGTCAACAGTCACGGCAAGACTCCTTAGTTATCTTAGGGTTATTTATCTGAAACTAATTGTTTGAGTTGAGTAATCTTTTTTGGCATACAAGTTATTTTGACATTTTACATTCAAAGTATGCATAGTTTAACTGATTGTGTGTCTATGCCATGTCTCATTCTCTTGTTGTTCAACCCTTTCATACAGATGGCAAGGCTGTGGCAGCTCATGCTCC
>NW_023339729.1:4411729-4421178 GCF_004916995.1 Morone saxatilis
ACTTCTTCTTCTTTGCCTGACAGTGTTCATACATGGCCTTAATGCTGGCACTATTTGCAAAGCTAGCAGAGGCCTCGACTGACAAACAGTCACTGACCTCTGTTGCTGACAGTCCATTCATAGATGCCTGGCAGGTCTTGATTGAAGTGATTGCTTTTATTTCTCCTCCCAGAGAGACTTGTGTGATGTAATGTGTGCCATATGTGTCGATCAGACTGCGATATAATTGCTCTGCTTTTTGGGAATAGGAAGGAAGGGAGTTCACGGCTGATTGAAACTCATGACTCAGTGGAGGTCTTGTGGCCAGCCTGTAGCTGTGAAGCAGAAAGGTACAAATAAGTTAGTTGCAGCCAATAACACTCATGTTTCGAGCTTAAATGACAAGAAGACCAAGATCTGTCCACATACTCACCGGTAGAAGCTACAGAAGACAGAATGTCGAAAGAAGTTGTAGCGGTCTTGTTTTGACTTTTGCATGCCAAAGGTAGAATCTCTGGAGTGGGAACCTCCTAAGCCAACCCCAACAGTGACAGAAGGGTCTACAGGGATTTCAAGGCCGATTTTCCAATTGTTGGACACAGATGATGTGGAGTCATTGACAAGAGTTTCGACAGAATCGTAGACTGTACTGGAGACCTTTAAACTGCACTTGGGGAGGATTCTCCAGTCCACCACAGCAACTGGGACCTTCTGGCTCTCTCCATTCATGTAGCTGTTTCTGTACAGCCTGCAAGTGCCATTGCCAAGCTTCCATGTTTCAGTGTCTATGACATAGGCACCTTTCCGCTCCATTGTGACGATGTCGAATCCTTCTCCACCCAGATTGTAACCAGGGACAAAGTGAGCCTTCGCACACTCCTGCGGTGTACCAATGAAGCTCACACTGGATGGCAGACACAGAGGACTCCATGCCCAACACAGGAGCATGAGCTGCCACAGCCTTGCCATCTGTATGAAAGGGTTGAACAACAAGAGAATCAGAAATGGCATGGACAATCAGTTAAACTATGCAAACTTTGAATGTACAGCTTCAGTATCATAGGAGGAAGGTCTCAGGTCTCTTACCGTACTTTGAGTGTCAACAGCAAGCTCTGTTCAGTGGTTCACAAAGTCTAACGTGAAGTACTGATGTCCAGGAGGTGGAGTCTTATGTAATGTCATATGTTAGATTTTAACACGTTTTGTCCAACTTCATTCACACATTTTTACTACTCCACACCCTACATGTAAGATAATATGAAACATTATGCCCTTAAAAGGGAAAACAGGGCTTTTACAATAACATATTAACACTGAGCAAAGAACCAAGGGGATATATCTGATAAATTTAGCAAAAAAGGGCCAGTTAAGAAACATGTGACAATTGTAATACAAATAATCAAACATTGTGCAAATAAATACACCACAATACAGGGTTCACAGCACTGACAGAAAGGGGTGAAAAAAATCCAGTTGGAGAAGTAATTACAGGCTAATATCTGGCACATACATTTCAAAATGAATATACTGGTATTGAAATATTACAGTAAGCGGTCTAAAATTTCAACAACTCCATTTTGCAGCATTTGACAATGTTACTCTACACAAAGTTTAAACTAATATAGTAGACTAATAAGTAGTTTGTAACGTAAGCTAAATCCAAATATCTACATGTAACTAAGAATTTAAATTGAGAAGTTAATATTAAATTTAAATCAAATCAATCAAACATTTTAGCCTGAATTTCAAATCTGAATGAAATCATTGCATTAAAATGTAAATGTAATGTTAAATTTAAATCCTAATAATAGGTACACTGACTGTACTGTAGCTAAATTAGACTTGCAACAAATAGAGTTGCAATAAATCCTTTACCAGCATGAAGGTTGTAATGTTTAGTTTGTGCAGATTCAATTTAATGGTGATTTTGGAGGTCATAGTTGACTTGTAATGTGTTACACTGAGAACAGTGTTTAATTTGCACAACCCATGTATATGAATGACAGTATACAAAATATTTTTGTGTTTTTATACACATTTCTGTTAGCGTTTTTAAATTTCTGCAAGTTTTTATCTATGCTGGGGGTTGCTTTCCATGGAGTCCACCATGTTGAACCATCATGTTTCTACAGTAGCCCAGAGCTGACAAACCATACACCGTAGATAGGGCCTTTTGCATTTTTCGTGTGTTACGCAGTCACCGTAGTTTCTCCTACACACTTCACTTCACAGGTTGAAGGTCACAGGTCAGCTTCACACTGCACTTCTAGTGCAATGCACTGGTCCATTCAAAATTTTGACCGTTTTTTCTTGCAGTATTTGGAGCTTTCAATGGGAGCACGGACCACTGGTCCAAAGAGTACCCCACTGGTTTAGACTTGAGCTCCTTTAACATTGTCGGACTCTAAAAATCTAACTTTTTCCTTGTCAAACCTACAATGGAACTAAACCACTGAAAGTTTAGCTGCTAACGTATAGTGAGGATGCACTGAGCACAATTGATAGGAAAAGAAAAAAAAGTCTAAGTAAGAAAAAGAGAAATGAGGTAAAAGTAAGTTTGAGAGTTCAACACTTCACAGCTCGCCCTCATAAGTTCCTAAACGCCCTACGTATGATCACAGAGCGCTTTTCGGTTGGCGATTAGAAATGTTGATGTCCTAAAAATTTGTTGCATAGCTGAAAACTTGTTGCAAAAAATGTTAACGTGTGAAATTGAAGCACAGTGAATGTAGCCACTATTAGACTGGTTTGTGATCTTGAATTTGACTTTTTCATTTGACCATCTGCTTTCACAAATAGGGCCTGCTACAGGGAAGCAACTCCACAGAATGTTGATGCTACCAGCAGGGTGAGGATGGTGTATTTCTGCAGACATATAATACTTGAATTAAACCAAACACAAATCATGCCAGTAGTCTATTGTGAATGCCAAAAACACTTGATCATCAATAAACATTTGTTTTGTTTTGATGTGTCACATGGGCAAATACACCAAATATACTGTTGCAGTGGTGAAACGTGTCAAATAAAAGGATATCAATTATTACACAAAACTGAAAGAATCCATAAAGAGGAGGAAATTCTGCAGATATTTGGGACATTTTGGAGGACATTTTACTGAAAAGAATGACATAAGAAACTCTCATAAACCCATTGTACACCACCTGCAAAGCACCAAATGACAGATAAAATTAGCAACTGGAAAAAATCTAACTGCTATAGTACAGACATAGATCTTTTTCTCGT
Organism: Morone saxatilis; assembly: GCF_004916995.1. Taxonomy (NCBI): domain Eukaryota; kingdom Metazoa; phylum Chordata; class Actinopteri; family Moronidae; genus Morone; species Morone saxatilis. The sequence goes on from NW_023339729.1 coordinate 4,414,955, forward strand.
TGATTCAGACCAGAACAGACCTAAAAGAAGTGTTAGACTAAAATTATGCAGTGAAAAAAAAGAAAACTTTAATACCATTTTGAAGGTGCACAAAAACAGATGTCTTTTCAAAAATGGGAAGCTCACACTATCTTCTGTTTGAATAATAAAAGAAGGTGCCCAATTAGAGTTTTCAACAATGAATTGAGTTTATTCTGCCCAACTTCATTTTTTAACACAAATGGAACAAAGAGAAGTAAAGTCAATTGAAAGCATGATTTCTGACTCAGTTTTTATCAGTAGAAAGATATGTCTGTCTATTCTGGGAACTCCTCTGAAAAGAAAATCCATGCTTTTGCAGCCCTTTACAAATAGACCAACACTAAACAAAAATTAGAAAAAAATGCTTAACTGGATTGCCCCATTTGTTGTGTTATAGTGGGTTTCCTCTGAGTGCTTTGGTTTTCCTTCTAAATGTACAAAGAAATTAAAGTTAGGAGTAGGTACTTCGTTATTGCCTGTAGGTTAGCTACTTACTTACTGCTTAGTTACTCCCACAAACCCCTCTCTCTCATCCTCTGCAGGCCCCCGCCTCCTCCAACAGTAATACAGGATAAACAGGACACACACAAATGAATGGATGGATGGATGAACAGTGTTTGGGTCTGATAATAGGTTGCAGCAGAATAGAGAGCTTTTAATGTATTAGTGAGGATGCACTGAGAACAATTTAATCGATGGGAAAGCAATATAATCTGTTACGTCCTATCTGCTAACTGTGTGTTTAGAAGTAATTTTATGTAAGAAACATAGAAATGAGGTAAAAGTAAGGGTGAGAGTTCACACCAACACTTCACAGCTTCCCCTCACAAGTTCATAAACGCCCTATGTACGATCACAGAGCGCTTTCCTGTTGGTGATTAAAATTGTGATGCCCCACAAATGTGTTGCACAGCTGTAAAAGTGTGTTAGAAAAAATGTTAATATTGCATTAGTGTGTAATTGAAAGTCCAGAAGATTGGACATTTTCTTGTTTTTCAACAATGAATTACATTGGAAATAGTCACAGTCTTTGACACGGACCAACACAAAGAAACTCATTGTCAAAGTCAAAGAACTTCTGATCAAAATGTGGATAAGTTAAATAGAAAGTTATGTCAAACCAAAAAAAAGTCAAATTGAGTGGAGCACCTTATGCAACTGTGTCAACCTTGAGTCTGTATCTCTTTTAAACATTTTCACCATTTTACTTTGAAAAACTTCTCAGGCTGTGTGTTGCATTGGTACCATGAGTTAACAGCAAGTGTGAAACACTGCCACTACTGGATTGGTTTGTGGTGCTGAATTTGACTTGGCCACAGGGCCTGCTGAAGGGAAACAACCAGCAGGGTGACGATGGTGTATTTCTGCAGACATACAGATTTTGCATTAAACCAAACACAAACCATGCCAGTAGTCTATTGTGAAAAACGCCTGATTTTGATGTCATCAGACCACAGAATATTTTGAGTGAGATGCCAAGAGAAGCATTCTTGTATGCACAGTATCTCAGATCCTGGAAACTATAGGTCTTTCACTCATTACAATAAATCCTGTGACATGTGCAAGGTAGCAGCATCCAAGAAATAAAGAATTTACCTTCTTTTTGCTGTATTGGAATCTTGGTTTATGGCAAATTAATAAATGTATGTTGTCAGTGTTCGGGTACACAAGTTGATTCTTCATTTTGTCTGTCAAGTGTTTTGGTGTCATTAGAGCATTTTGGATGTGAAATTAACTGTTGTGCTGTATGTCAGTAAAGAGAACTGTGAGATTAGTTTTATACTTAGTATAGAGAAATGTTAGCAATTTAAAAAACCCTGTAAACTATGGACTTCCAGTTTATCCAGAAGATGGTGCCATTGACTCGAATACAGAACTTGAATCTGATCTTAATTCTTAGATAGATGAAACCAGACCCCAAACTTTATAACTGAAACACATAACAAAGTGTGCATTATAGCACAAATGCAGAGTCAAACACAAGACTCCACAAGAGGACCTTAAGAGAGACTGTAGAGGACAACAGAACTGATCCTGTGTCGACTAACATTAGTCACACAACTGCTACACTGTCAGCTTGCCAGCCTCTGCCATAAGAGGAAAACAGTAACTAAACATTTGTCTTATATGTGTGTAGCTAGCCATCAGTACTAATACCTTGTTCCTCTTGCAACCCCTGTGCATGAAACTTGTCTTGTTGAAAGTCAGCAGCACTGAGGTAACTGGTACTGATTACTGCAACTCTATACACTGTGCCTTAATGACTCAGGCTAAAATGTAAACATTATTAGCTATTATTAGCCACTGATACTGGCATCAGAACCATGGGTCATGTACAAATTCAAGAATTTCTTACTCAGCCTGGACTTCTTATGAGTAGAACATATAGACAGGTAAGATGTCTTGTGGGCCTCCTGTATTTGCAAATGAAATTATTTGTGATCTTGCAGAAATAAACTATTTGGCTTCATAAGATTGCCCAGCTCCCTACTGGGGTTTTCCTCTCATAGTCCAAAGACAAGTTAAGGGAACTGGAATTTTTTTTACTTGAATGTGTTTTACTGGGACAGATTTTGACTGTGCGGTGTGTGTACATCCTTCACATCCAATGCATACTGGGACAGACTCCAGCCTCCTTTGAACAATAAACAAAAAGAAGAAAATTGATGAACTGTGTTTATGCATATTGTAAAGCTGCAGCTGAATAGTGAGCTCCTCACAATCAGTCAGTAAGAATGTTGTGCGCATTATTGTAATTGATAGGAAACAAGTTCAATATTTTCACTTCTCCCTTACAAGTTCACAAACACTTTATTTATGACTGCTGCAGAGTGCTGTTCTGTCAAAGATTAGGCAGAACTATGATACTGTAACTGTCTCTGGCTATGCAAACCTGCTGCACAACTGACCAGCTGCAAAATACAACATTGTTTTATATAAACAATATATCTGTGGTAATTCACCTATTTCAGTGGGGTGCTGGTCCCATGGTTTATTGACTGATAATTATTGGCAAGCGCACAAAATACTTTATCACTTTACATTAACAGTAAAGTGACAAGAACTAAAGAGAACAAAATAAAATGTTTGTGCACTCATAGTAAATGAAAATAATGGCGGACCTTATATTATATCTTATAATGATTTTATAGCAGTGGTGCGTAGAGTCCTAAAAACTGTTTCTAGTTACGACTAGTTACCAACAGACAAAAAAAGTTAATGTCATCACATCAAAGATTAACGTTACACATGAAAAATTAATATAGCTACATTTTGACCTACAGTGTGTGCCAGTTACTTCAATATGCGTGCTGAAGTTAGAAAAATAGTTTTTAAAAGTGGACATCTCAATGTTTTTCAGGAGTCACAGCAAGTGATTCATGCAGCTGTTATCTTTTTTAGATTATTGTATAAAAAGTGTGGCCAGATGGGACCAGGGATTGTCGCTGGAGGCTGCCTCTTGTTCTGGGTTTTGCTCGGTCATCATGACATTGTGGTATTTGTTACCATGATAATATGTTGATTAGAAGACATTTATTTTTTTATTGCAATACACTGCTGACTAAGATCATTTGTAGTCCATTTTATTTCAATTGCAATAACGGAGGTAGAAATATAAAAATATCAAATGAAATAGTGCATGAACCTTGGGTCTCTGTCCTCTATATTGTGATTAGCAACCCCTCTACATATGAGCCTACAGTAGGGAAGACCTTTACAGTTCAGGTTACAAAATATAAAATCAGTAAACTCAATATCCCTTTATTTGGAGGTACATGATATAAAAGTTATTATTTAATTGAAGTAGTTTAATTGGTTCATATATTTGACAAACTTGAGCACACTCTTAAAACAGTCTACAGGTGCGTATGCATTTCACTTTTACATGTAAGACCCCAGAATACACTGTATTTTTAAATATATGAACTCAGACAGAAACCTGTGTTGTCTTTGTTGATGCTTTATTAGCTGATTTTGTAACTAACAAGATAGAAGCAGAAAAAAGGGTGAATTTCTTACAAACACATTTTGAGAAATTGAGAACAAGTCAAAAAAGAAAGACCCGAGTAACAGTGTGAAAGATGGCAATAACTACAAGCAGGATTATCATGAAATCATATCCTTACTTCTATCTGGACTGAACCTGACTGACTGATTGATTTCTCATACTCTCCAAGAAGGACCCCATTTCTGGTGTGGAAGACCTTGGCCAAAGAAGGACTCATGGGGGTTGGTATGTACTCCTGACACTGGTTACCACCAAGACTCGGCACTCCCACTATGTAGGAGAAGAAGAAAGTACCGTAATCAAACAGGCAACTGTCTGTCACCTTCCCACCTACGCAGAGCAAATGAACACTGGCCAAGTAGATCACTGGTTTCCAGTAAGAATCCTCATCATAAAACCATGAATCTAAGTTTGTTTTTCATGTTGATGGTTATGGATCCAAATTCAAATGGTCTCTGACCATCTAGGGATTGTCATTCTTACTAATGATGTTAGTGCGCTTATTCTGATTACCATATGTCACCTCAACTGAACCATCTGTGCTAACCCACTTATCACCATACAGACCCTGTGCATTACAGCTTTGAAGACCTTTATATGCTTGCAAGACCTTTCCCAGCAGGACAGCAGTTAGACTTGATGTTCGTGCTATACTGTTGCAAAAACATCAAGGCACAAGGAATCCCTTCTGTTTGTGATCTTTGATCCCATTCTTACAGGCTTTCTGAGGCATTTTTGTCAACACTGCATTTTTTCTTTGGAGTACTTTCTCCACCTTCATTGCTTTAGTCCGGCGCTGGCAGGATGACACTTTGGCAGTTATTGGTGTTGCAGAGGGTCTTTATGTTGGTATCGGGACCACATCAGGTTATGTGCTGTTTTTCAGTGAGTCAAGCCAGCTTTTATAGACGGAGGGGTTTGATTGCCCTTCAAAGAGGATATCAGCGCCGTTGATATTACCACCAATTACCTCTGTGCTACGCTCATTAAATGCACTGCTGAAACTTTGGTTGGAGAGTTTACTCTTCTTTTTCTGACAGTGTTGCATCATTGACTTAACACTCTCAGGAGCATCAAAGCTAGCAGAGGCCTCAACTGACAAACAGTCACAGACTTCTGTTGCAGACAGTCCATTCATAGTTGCCTCACAGGTCTTGATGGCAGTGACCGCCTTCATTTCCCCTCCCAGATACACTTGTGTGATGTAATGTGTGCCATATGTGTCAACCAGACTGAGATATAATTGCTCTGTTTCTTTTGAATAAGAAGGAAGGGAGTTCACGGCTGATTCAAACTCTTGACTCAGTGGAGGTTTTGTTGCCAGTCTGTACCTGTGAAGCACAAAGGTACAAAGAAGTTAGTTGCAGCCAATAACAGTGTCGCTTCATACAGGTGTTACAGTGCTGTTCATGTTTATTTTTATGTATTTATTAAATACACTTATTAAAAATAACTTTACTGTTGTATGGGATAAATAACACTTAAACTAAATGATACTTAATTAATAAACAAATAAATTCAGAAGAAATGGAAGGAAGACAAATATTTGTCCACATACTTACTGGTAGTAGCTACAGAAGACAGAATGACGAAAGAAGTTGTAGCGGTCTTGTTTTGACTTTTGCATGCCAAAGGTAGAATCTCTGGAGTGGGAACCTCCTAAGCCAACCCCAACAGTGACAGAAGGGTCTACAGGGATTTCAAGGCCGATTTTCCAATTGTTGGACACAGATGATGTGGAGTCATTAACAAGAGCTTCAACAGAATCGTACACTGTACTGGAGAACTTTAAATTGCACTTGAGGAGGATTCTCCAGTCCACCACAGCAACTGGGACCTTCTGGCTCTCTCTGTTCATGTAGCGGTTTCTGTACAGCCTGCAAGTGTCATTGCCAAGCTTCCATGTTTCAGTGTCGATGACATAGGCATCTTTCCGCTCCATTGTGATGATGTCGAATCCTTCTCCACCCAGATTGTAACCAGGGACAAAGTGAGCCTTCGCACACTCCTCCAGGACACCTTTAAAGCTCACACTGGATGGCAGACACAGAGGACTTGTTGTGTCGCTGAATAAGGCAACTTTGTATGTCTTAACTTCACTTTATTTCAAAGTCACAAACGGTGTTGCCACCACAAGGCAGTTGCAGATCACAGGCATATTCTTCTTCTACGCTCGAATACCTTGCCTTCTTCT
>NW_023339729.1:4421219-4422480 GCF_004916995.1 Morone saxatilis
ACCTAGCGTTCAGGCTGAAACATTCAAACATCACAGGACTCCATGCCCAACACAAGAGCATGAGCTGCCACAGCCTTGCCATCTGTATGAAAGGGTTGAACAACGAGAGAATGAGAAATGGCATGGACACAAAAATGTAAACTTCAAATTTACTGTTATGGTACAAATTGGCATTGACCCTGAAGAATATGAAAACAATACTCAATGCAAGCCACTGAATCCAGAGAAGAAAGGACTCTTACCTTACTTTGACAGCAAAGTCTGGTCAGTGTATTTCCAAGTCTGGCTTATATTGTATTCTTGTCCTGAAGGGGGAGTTTTTGCTGCCAATCTAATCTATCAGGTCTATTAACAAGTTTTATATTTAACCCACTGCATTAACACATTTTTCCTTATTTCACACCATATTAAGATGCAAATTTTTTTTCAGTGACATACAAATAAAAGAAAAGAAGAAAAAGAATATAACTGAGAATGTAAATAACAGTAGTCCACATACTATTGTCCAACAAAACATATAATTTACTTTTCATCATGTTCATCTCTCTGTAGTAATAGACAAAAGCAATCTGACTTTTTTCTATCCTGGTCCAAGCCAGTCAGTGTAAACTATAATATTGATTATATTATTATATATATAATATATTATCTAATATATATATATATATATATATATTAGATTGATATTAAAGGACCAGTGTGAAGGATTTAGTGGCAACTTGTGGTAAAATTGCAACCATTTGAATACAGCTTAGCCTTACAGCGTGCAAGAAAAACTACGGTGGCTGCCAAACTTGCAATAAACATGAAAGTGTTGTGTTTGCTCAACATGGTGGTGTAAAAGAAGACCCACTGCATAGATATAAATGTCTCATTCTAAGGTAATTTATGTGATTGTACACTAATGGAAACATACCAATGAACATTCATACCCTGATCTTTCCTCTAGTGCCACTATGAGGTGTAACTTGTGGTTTTCAGTGAAATGCTTCAGTGAACTATAGTCTGTGTATTGATATTAAATTTGGTACAGACATTCATGTTCCCCTCAGGATGTATTATTATTATATTAGTGGTCACTAAAGTGATCACAGCTTACTTTTCATCCAGCGCCATCATCGGGTCATAATTACAGTTTCACAGTTTACTCCAGTTGACACAAAGTTTGCATTCAAACTGGGGGAATGAGTGCCAGTGCTCTGGAAAACATCCTGCCTGGTCCCAGTGCCCAAAAAAAGACGTCCTGTGACACTGGAGGACT
>NW_023339729.1:4422505-4441779 GCF_004916995.1 Morone saxatilis
GAGCACACAAGCTACCTGTATGCCTCTGCTTGGTGTGATAAGATATATCAAGCACAGTTATGCGCTGTAATCGCATCCTCCTTTTATACAAGGGCAGGACATAATGCCAAACCCTCCAGTCGTTTTATAGAAAGCTGGCTTGACTCACTGAAGAAACATACCTGATGTGGTCCGAGACATACATATTATAGCCAATGCACACCATACCTGTCCGAAGTGTGTCTACCTCTGCCAGGCGCGGTACTAACAGAATGTAGGTGGAGAAGTACATAAAAATATATGCAGTGTTGACAAATGCTCAGAAGCTGTAAGATTGGACACAGATCCAACAGAAGGGATGCCTTGTGGCTTGTGTTTGCAAACAGTAATCAGAACATCAAGTCTAACTGCTGTCCTGCTGGGAAAGGTGCTCGCAACGTTAAAGGTCTTCAAGCTGTATGCACGAGGGTCTTGTATGGTGATAAGTGGACAGATGGTTTAGTTGAGGTGACCTTATGGTGATCAGAATAACGGGGGCACTAAACATCATTAGTAAGCAATGACAATACTAGATGTCAGAGACATTGTGAATTTGGATCGCATCAACCCATCAACATGAAAAACAAAGCTTAGGTTCAGTAGTTTATGATGAGGATCTCTTTACGAACAGTGAATCATTTGGCAGTGTTCATTTGCTCTGCGTAATGGGAACGTGACAGACAGTTGCATTTTAATTCGGTACTTTCTTCTTTCCTACATAGTGAGTGCGCACCGGAGTCTTGGTGGTAACAGTGCAGGAGTACACTACCAACGCCCCATAGTCCTTGCTTTGGCCAAGTGTCTTCCAGCACCAGAAATGGGGTCCTTCTTGAGAGTAAGAGAAATCAATCAGTCAGTCAGGTTCCAGTCCCCAGCTAGAATAAGGATATGATTTTAATGATAATCTGCTTGTAGTTATTGCCATCTTTCACACTGTTACTTCTGTTACTCGGGTCTTTCTTTTTGACTTTTCTCAATTTCTCAAAATGTGTTTGTAAGAAATTCATCAAATTTTTTCTGCTTCTATCCTGTTAGTTACAAAATCAGGTAAAAAGGCATCAACCAGACAACCACAGGTTTCTGTCTGGTTCCATACGATTTAAAATACAGTGTATTCTGGGGTCTTACATGTAAAAGTGAAATGGCATACGCCAACCTTTTTTTAAAATATATATATAAAAAATGTGTATCTTTGGGATAACATTGAAATACATGATTATAAATGCACTTCAGTCAGAACAACTTCATGTTTGGAGAAATGTTTATTACAGGCAGTATAGCATAGTTAGAATTTGGCATCTAGGCTCCCGACCTCATCACTTCCCTCCGCAGATATGTTTACGTAGAATAGTACCTTACTTAAAAACCCCCCAGTGGAGCCCTTACAGGTGGATGGCTGGGGTGGTGGTGGGGTTACCAGCGCAGCAGGCAGCAATACTGATGGGCAGGGCAGAGCGGTAATTGAGCAGAGCAGAGGAAGAGCTGTGTAATTTTGCAGCTTAAATCAGACGCGCCAGAAGTTGGAAGGGTGTGCTTGATTAATAATTAGAAAATGTGAGGCATGTTTGTGTGTATAAAGGGCAGTGCAAGGCTTCGAGTTGACTGCCTGAATAGCTTGCAGGCTTCGGCTCCATTTGAAGACTGCCCAAAAACCCTTGGAAGAGAAGCCTGCCAAGTTTGTTAAATATACTGAACCAATTCAAATAAACAAAATGCATTCTAATCATCACCATTTCGCATGGTGACTCGCTGTATCTAAAAGAAAGCATGTGACAACGCAGGACTCATAAAAATGAGTATGAGGAAGCTGAAACCTCCAAATAAGGGAGAGAAACACATGTAATAAAATGGGGGGTTTTAAAGAGTCGGGCCTGATAACCAGACCAGGCGGGACAATTTCATTTGTTTTTGCGTGTTGTGTCATAAAAGTGGTGATCAGCAGCTGTTTACAGTTGTAGCATGCAACAAGCGAGTGTTATTGTGAACATTGCGGATAGGCACCAAACCAAAACATTTAGAGTAAATGACATTAGCATACTTGCTGTGAGACTGTGACGACTGTTCCAGTCACCCCAGTAGCAGGAAAGCCAAAGCCATGGCTAGCCAGTTACCTTAACACTAAGTGAGGCTAATTACTTGAATTAACATCAAATAGACAGTGCATCAATCATGCAAATACAGAGAGATAGGGTGGAGTTATTGTGCTGCATCACCTATACAGTAATATCACAATTTAAAATGCAGTGACCTTGTGTCTTTAATTTTCATTGGTACCTTATATTCTGCATGCAGCAGGGCAGAAACAAAAGCAGAGGATGAGCCTGAAAAGCTCCACGGGAAGATGTCAGAAATGATCATGAAACTTAAACATTGCTTATAATTGGATTTTAAGACAAATATCCCAAACACTTGTTTTTGTTTAGAACCCCCAACTGTAGTTAGCAGTGTTGTTTATGTAAATTGAGGGCTATGACAACTGGATCTTACAGAAAGTGTGGTAGTAACAGTGCAGATACACTAAAATTATAAATACAGGAAAAATCCAAATACATCAATCCTTGCCTTACAGTATCATCGATATATTAAACACATATATGATATATTGAACGGGAACCCCTGTGGGAAAGAGAAACGGGAGATATAAAAAAAATATCTAATTGAAAAGCTAATCATTTCAATGATGGGGACACTGCCTATCATTACTGTAAGTGGTTGCAGTTTAATACTGTGATACAGTTATCCACTCCAATGTGTCCAGTATTGATAGATACTGGATAGATCTTGATGCACAGTAAAGGAGAGCATAAGGAGCTAAGTCAAAGTATTGACATCCACTCTTTTATCCTTACTTTCCTCCTGCCTGATATCAGACAATGACCCCTTTACCAGCACCCATTACTCAGACTCACCCGATCTTCCAAAACAGACCATCTTAGTTCTTCAATTTGACAATCTCCTGCTGGCCTGGCTTATCCACACCCCATTCCTTTCTCCTTCCCTTGCTCCTAGAAGAAAAGAGACAGAGACAAGGGGATTTGCCTCACGGTAGGTAGCTGTTTTATGTGAAGCATATGAGAAAAAAGAGAGAAGAAAGGAGAGAGGTTTTTTGGTGAGGCTTGGCAAAGAGAGCCAGGAGCCCACTTGAGGAGCAGTGGGTCTTAGAGCTGGATGATTTGTTTGGAGAAGTCCTCTCCAGCCAAAAGGAGGATTAGCTGCACACAGGTTCCCATGGATCCAAGGCAAGGTGCAGAGGGCTTTTAGAGGTTACCACACCCCTACATGACTGCATATGCGTGCAGGCATGTAGACACACATTCACAAAAACATGTACATAAAACACATAAACTGCAACACACACATACAAGAATATGCACCTGTCCACAGAATACATCACCATGGGCACAGAAACAGTAAGACTACAGTAGGTAGGCTTAGCTAGATTAGTTTGCACAACCAAGTGCCTGAATTCTCTATTTAACCAACAATACTTTCTACTACAATATGCACATAGTTGGATGTATGGCAAAGCCGAGGTAAAAAGTTAAAGGTCCAGTCTGTAACATTTAGGAGGATCTATTGGAAAATGAATATATTACTCATAAATATGTTTTCATTAGTCTATGATCAGCTGAAAATAAGAATCGTAATGTTCTTACCTTAGAATGAGCCTTTTATGTCTACAGATATTAAAATGGTTTTATTATGTGACTCAGATTTAAAGTATAACTACTACCCCTGTAGTAGAAACACACAGGGAAATAATAACCTTTTTTTATGGCACTGCAGTATTTGTGGTGCTGCTGAATTGTATTGAATTATATTGACAGGTGTTTCTATAATTTTTTCCGCCCTATTTATAGTAACAAGGGTAGGCTAAATAGCAGAAGCACATGTCTGTATAATGCTGGTCAGGGCATTATGTCACATCAACAACCTCTGCTGAGTGGGCCATGCCTTTCATCATCTGATGGTTCATTAGCTGTGGCTGCCGCCATCTGCTGGACCAGCCAAAGAATTGTATTTTGGTGAGTGAGAATGGTCCCAATTAGAGCATTGACCATGAGTTGAAGTTTCCTGTGTCTCATTTCACAAAAAACATGTATGTGTTTTGTCATGTACCAGAAGTAAATGATAAAACATACTGAATGTTTCCCAAGATGTGAATACTCTTTGCCTTAACAGAATTTGAGAATTGTTCTGATTGTTAGTGTCTTCTTTTCAAATATCCTCTATAATGTTTGGTAGGTTTGAGGTCTTGTGACTTTGAAGAAAATACTAAAAGTGCTCTCCCTCTCTCTCTCCTTTGTCTTGCATCTATCAGGTAAAGATTTGGTGCATCTTTAGGGTGATCCTGCTGGAAAATTAAGTCTCTTCCACACAACTTAAGGCCAGAAGGAATGACATGCTTCTGCAGCACAAAGTTGTGCCCCATCTTTGCTCTTTGGGAAGCTGATCATGTGCAAGTTGCCAAATGGGAAATCTGCACAACGTCCCCACAGCTAAATATTTTATATTCCCCTGTTCATGATTGACTGTCTCATGTAAGCATGTTTTTTTAACCCTAAGGTGTGTCAGTCTTAAACATGAAAACTTCAAACTTTGAATTCAGATTGTCTTCTAATCTTTCACAGAGAGTTTTCGGTACTGTTTGGCCCCAGCTTTACATTAAGATTTGAGTCAAAAAGTGGTTTGAGTACTCTTACTCCACCATTAATGCTGCCCTTTGCTCATCTGCAAAATAACTTTAAACTTTAAGGTGTGTGAACAAGATATTCAGATATATAAGACACAAAAACACAAACCCTCCCATCCTCAAATACTGTCTATGTGGGTATATGACTGTAACAGTGTAGCTTGCATGTCCTGTGCTGGTGGACCCCCATGGTGATATCGTCATTTCAGCAGCTGCCGTGACTACTGCCCCTCCCACCATTGACTCACCCAGTTGCTGTGGCTGTCCACGGCAACCTGGGAAATCTTTGGTCTCTTTCATCTCCCAGTACCACCCCAGTGGAGGATTGAACAACTGGTAGCACTACTGTCAACACCTCCCTGTACATGCCACGGACTGCTCAGCTTAGCCTTGCAGCAAACATAGCGCAGATTAGCATGCCAGCAGTTCTCTTCCCAAACATCTCTGACAGCATTAGCACATGCTAAGTCAAGGGCATACGTGAGAGCCAGCTGTCAAGTGGAGGGAATTCCTGGTGCTTCACTCAAGGTCGCTCCCACCATTCAAAGCAATGGTGCTCTGTCATGGCTCCCACGCTAGGTGTTAACTCGGTATCGCTAACAGTTTAGTTTGGATGTCCTGGCGCGTTTGAAAGAGGGTCTTAACTGGTGCTTTACTTCACACAGCAGGGCAACAGTGTGTGATCATCACCTGTCACACAACACAGAGTGTCTTATGAGGAGGTCACAGGGAAGTGAATTGGGAGCATATTGTTTGAAAAATAAAAATGCCAAAAACTGTTTAAAGAACACATGTTCTAAGTTTTAGACACAGATGGCCTCAGTTCTGATTATGGCAGTATGATCCAACCTGATAGGACAAACAAAACTATAAGTACAGTTTTAAGTTCTTGATCAGGGAAACCTCATTTTTACATGCTGATACATAAATAAGCACTTCTAAGGAAAAAACTAAATATGGTTTTATAAATTAATTGTTTGCCAGGTTTTAAGACTGTAGTAGGTTACTTTTATATAAAAAATAACCTTTTTGTTATGTTTGCTGAAACATTATTATAACTATATTCTGACAATAGTACATGAGACAGATAATCTAGCTCCTCCTAGTGCTCCTAATGGCAGTTTCAGGAATCAATCTTCAATCAATCTGACCTTATCCTTAAAAACTTATATTCCGGTCTGAATTTGGAAGAAAAGATGCAGCTATTTTGATTTAGAATAATCATATACCTTCAATGAAGAGCTGAAGCTAGCTGTGTATGTTATTGACATAGTGGAATAAGACACAAACACACAGTCTACCACGTATTAGTCTATGGTGGCCACATATATCATACTCTGAATGAATTCTGCTTTCCAAAGATGTATTGGCTAATTGTGTCATGTGACATAAATCAAACTTTTCCCATTCAAATGCTGGCGGCCGGGTGCTGCCCTTCTCCGCCACTTTGTTAGCTTTAAAGTTTTACAGAAAATGAAATGCTGAAAAATAACCGTTTTTTAATAGTGATACTGCAGTGCTGATGGGCCCAACCAGTTTGGAATGCGCCCATGCACCACAGTGAATAAGTCAATAAAAACCCACAGTTCAACTAACAATAAATGAGTCCTCATTTCAACAAAAATATGGAGGGTCCATAGAATATAAGGAGGATGGAGTTGGAGAATAATCCAATTCTGCAGAATGGGCAAACTGTGAAGTACTGACTTTTTGGCTCTTTGGCAAGCTAATCGATCACTCACATTGTGGACTGGGCCTCTTCCACTGGTGAGCAGATGTGCCCTTTTTGGTTTAAAATGCTGGTGCTGCTGGTTGACGTAAAACAAATCAATACTGGTGCTGTGAAGTACTGATGTATTTATCTGGTGGTGATAGGCTTAATCAGCATTGAGTGAACTTATTTGGCAAGGGAATGTAATGGACTGGAATGTAATTTCCGTTCATTTATGTGTGAAAGTTGTTTCAGTTGCATGTTTCAGGGTGAAGATTTATTAGGAACTTAAGTCATATGAGTGTTATGAACTATACACATCTACAGGTGCACTCACATCTTCATGCTTTCACATGCATGAGCATACAACACACAGAGTCACACATATATAGGGACTATCTCAGGCCTCTTACATTGTTGTCAAGGGGAGGTTCGTATCTGGATTGCATCCTCCATCTGTCTCACTTCTTTCAAATTCTCATCTTTCTCCCTTTACTTCTGTATTAGAAACTAACTTCTCCAATATGTGTAAACTGAAGGTATTTAAACAGTTGGCTTCAGTATTAACAAAGGTGACATTTATCACTCTACATGCAAGTCCAAGCACAAAGCTTGTGCAGTAGGCCTGAATAGACTGGGTTGGCTTTAGACAAATTCAACAATTCATGCTGATTTTAATTACAGCCAACAGGGCAGTGCATGCAACATTAAAGACATAAAACACACAGGGCTACGTTTCAGACAAGTCGTCCTCTCTCTTCCTCCTTTGTCACTCTTTCTAGTCCTTCCACCCTCGGTTGCCCCCTCCTTCACTTTAATCCAGTGGCGGAATTTCACTCGACAAGTGATCAAAGACCAGTCGCACGATGCCAGGTGCGGCTGCAGCTTCAACCGTTGACAACCACCTAGCAATTTTTCCCCCCTTCCTTTTCTCTTCTCTGAAAAAAAAACCTGAGAAAACCTAAACAAAGCTGGGCGAACTGCTGTGTGTGTTTGAGTCTGTGAAAAACAGTTTCTTTCCCCACCTCCATTATTTTTTAAGACTTTCTTCTTTTTTTCCAGAGGGGGAAGTAGGAATGTTTTTTCCTTCTTTTTGACACTGATCTGTGTTACCTAGTCTCCCGTCCCCCTCAGCGCACTGTGTGGTGGCCGGTTTGAGGAGTTCTGTGACAGTAAATTACGGCACTCTTGAGACAGACGACCAGCAGGAGTTGTGGAACAGAGAGAGGATGCACGGCAGGGATTAGGCTTTATTAAGACTCAGCCACTGCGGATGGGCACAACAACACAGCATGCGGGTGTGTGTGAGTGAATAAGTGAAGGATACGGCACAAAGTATCTTTCTCAACCTATAGGTGGTCCCCCAGTGAAGTAAGATACACATCAGCTCTAATAGGTATCTTATGTCTAAAAGTGTCGCTGTACTTGTTTAGAGAATGTCACCACACTGTATTATATATATGCAGCACAGGTTGTACAAATATAGTATATGCTGGTGATGGCTAGATGCTGTGTATAGATGTGTATGGGACCAGGCATCCATCAGGCTGAGATCATTGTAGATTTTTATTGTTTGTGAGTGATTTCTAGATAGTTTTTTTGTTCATTTGTTTGAAGTCACACATAATGCTCTACACCTTTGATACAATACGTCTCGGGTTCTCAACAGAACAGAATACAAAAAAGTTGTTTGTACAGAACTGAAAATGTTATCTAACAGACACCTCAGTGTGCGTCACATCATTCACTTCAGAACAGGCCCGACGACAGAACAAAAGAATGTACACAAGTATATCTTTTGTGACAGGACACAGAATGGAAGCGGTGGAAATAAAAAAGTTGATATATTGCTGTATTTCAGTCAGGGTTTAGGAGGCTCAGTGTACTTGGAATAATGCTGCCTTCATGTCATATGGGATGGATGGCAGAGATGAGAAAGATTCCTGTATTCAATTATCAATTAGAAGTAGGTCTCCTTTACTAGCCTGATGTGGCTACACATTTTGACAAATAAACACAAGTCTCAATTAGAGGGCTGGTCTGGACTTTATAGAAATTATCTGGTTGTATAAAACCTCTTAAAGCCCACTGGGTCATATGCTTGAGCAAGTTTTTTTTTTTTATACAGTTAATATTCATACTGGTTTAAATTAACAATTTGATAGTATTTCCCATCTTTGTGTTTCCCATCTTCTTTTGTGCAAAAGAAACTAAAGACCTGTCCCACATAGAGGCCTGTTCCAAATAAATAGGTAAATAGGTTGAGTTCAGTGATTGACACAAATAAAGCCTGCGCTATTCATTGTGAAAGTGGATCACCTTCCATGGAGGCCACCATGTTTCTATAGCAGCCCAGAATGGACAAACCAAACACTGGATTTAGATAGGACCTCACGTTTCTTGTGAGTTTCACAGCCAACATAGTTAATTCCGTGTGCCATGTCACATATATTGTAATGTTTCACAATTTGGAAGTTGAAGTGAATGCTGTTTTATAAAAGTAGAGCATTTTATAATTACTCATATTCATACTCCAATATGACATGGGCGCATCAGCAGCTTTAAGTTTCCCTGTGCTCTGCTTAATCCATGCGCATGTATGTGAGTGAGTCAACTTTGCATATATCTTCATATTTAACTTGTGTTTTGTTCGTGTGTGTGGGTTGGAGGGTATGGGGGGGGGTTACTGACAGGTGGGTAAGCAAGTGAAGCGCGCTCGGCCTCCAGCTGTCGTGAGCCCCCTTCCAAACACTCTTAAAGACTCCCACGTGAAACTCACCAAACCCCCCCTTTGGCTCTGCCTTAACTATCCTCTCTCTTCTAACCACTGCTGTGTCCAGCTGGGAGCTTTGAACCAGTCCAAACACACACATATACACACAAATCCCTGGGTCAGAGAGAGTTGAATAAGTAGAGATTACTTCATATTGATGGTTTAAAAGAGTAACTAAAAGAACATTTGTTTAATTTATTAATTTTATTTTCACCGCTATTAGACTTTTTATAGACGTTTTTTGAGGCTGATGTTGATCATCCATAATTCAGTTAGAATTTTCGAGTGACACTTCTACCCACAGTGGCACACACTGACTGTATAGGCAGTGACTGCTGGCATACGTACTTTACCATCCCTGTTGTAAGAGCTGTTACCTGGTTCATGTCATTTGGGAATTATTGTAATTACTAGTTTCATGAATACTGTTCACATCAACATCTAAGTCATAATAATTAATAGGAAACTAAAGGTAGCAGATTTCATGGATAAAGTGCTTTATTCACTATACATAGTATTTTTTGAGGGGGGCTTTTTTCCCCTTTATTAGACAGGACGGCTTGAGAGATGGACAGAAAATGGGCCAAGAGACAGGGAGTGACATGCAGCAAAGGGCCAACTTCAACCTATGTAAGAACTCAGCCTTGGTACATGGGGCCGCGGCTGTACCAGGTGAGCTGCCCGGGCACCCCTATACACAACATTTTTAATGGTGTGATCACTCGTAAGATGTAAACACTTCCCCATGGCTACCTTCTATTTGTGTGAAGGAAACTGTGCCCCCAACCACCACTGCCCTATTGGTTGAAGATCATGAATTTAAGAGTTTGTAGCATTTGTTTTAACCTACTTCATCTCTCAGCACAACACTGTCCCTAGACAAGATTGCTGATATAAGAGTTCCGGTATGGGCAGTGCCATGTCAAGTTTTGTTGGGCTCCTCACAGGACTACCAATTTCATATTATTTCTCTTTTTAAACCACTCTCTGCGACCCTATGCGCTTCTATAAACGAGTTAAGTCGACACATGTCTCAACTGCTGAGGGGAAAATACCCAAAAATCTGTGCTGTTTTCAAGTACAAGTAGGGTGGCCCCATACCATACTCATGCCATATCATAGTTACAACCTCAAGGCCCACATTTTTCCCTGAGAAATTAGCCAAGGCCCACAAGAACATTTTACCGAAATATATTTTAAATTGAACGGAAACATGCCCACACTAAAAAAAATACAGGTAATTAATGTCCACAAGAGTTTGCTGTTAAATGTTAGAATAAGATAAAAACACAACTTATCTAGAATAAAGAGGATATTCATGTATAAAAGACAAATACATTTAAGTAGTTACTTTTAACTCCATGCCACTTTTATGTTAATGAGCAGCATCACATCTTTATATCTGCAAGTGTAGAGGGTTTATGATGAATATGGCTAATCATTTGGTTTTACGTGAACATTTTTGCTCTGTTGAGCTTTAGCTGTTACTGAGTAAAAAAAATACTGCATAGTGCACTTATATCAATTAAAAAACATTGAAATATTTAACTACCTAACTAATAAAGACTATACTTAACTAACTAAATGAATAAAATAATATTACTGAAGCACTAAGATCACTATCACTAGTATAACATCATAGAAACCTCCCAGCAGTAGAGAAACCCCATCATGCTAGCTAGCATGCACAGCTAGATAATTGTTAAATGGCCTACTTGTAACTACTGACTGTGTTCCGAAGATGGCTAAGGAGTTCGTTTTAAAGAAGGTGATGCACAAGGCTTCATAATGTTCGTGTTTTGGAGTGTTATTTCCCGCCGAAGCGGTCTTGGTGTCCCTGCTGGCAACATTTGGATATGTACAGGACTGCTTAATTCCCCTACTGGAAAGAGTCTGATTTCCTTGTTGGCTACACACGCTCAAGGAAGAGTGAAAGTGTGGAGGCAAGTTTGAATCTTTTATTATGGGGATCCAATAATGTGGGACATTTTTATTTCATGGGACTTTGTGTTCAGGACTGTTTAACTTCCCATTTGGAATACCATCTCATGCTACACCAAGGACAATATGCATCTGGATGAATGGGTCAATTTTTGTTCTGTTTACATTGTGCATTATCAACATATTCAGCTTTAATAGATACATTGTAAGAGATAAGAGATTTATTGAGTTCTACATTTGTTCCTGTGTGGAGCTCACATGGTAAGCAGTTTAGGAGAAGAGGTTGACTGGCAGTCTCCATGCCAGAGACAAGCGATGCTGTGTTCATGTTCATATTTTAGTTTGTAATGTTTAAGATTGTTAGGGTTACATGTTGCTTAACGTTTTTTGATTGTGTATTCAGGTGCCCCCCACCCCCCCCCCCTTTTTTTTTTTTTTGGGCTATCACTCTATCATCAAGCTCAGGGAACCTCCATTGCAATATTTTCAGTACCACCAACAACAGGACACAGAGATGATGCAGTGGCATTATGTGAGAGGTCAACTTGATGGCGTTATTGGATAAAGGTACAGACAGGGCCGACACCATGTTTGTGAGTTGGAATGTAAGGGGATTGAATCAATCGATTAAGCGAAGTAGGGTATTTTGTCAATTAAACAAATTTAAAGCTGAAATAGTGTATTTGCAGGAAACTAACCTATTTAATAAGGACCAAGCAAAACTCTGCAGAGGAGGATTCACACAAGTGTTCCACTCTGACTTTGGTAACAAAAGTAGGGGGGTGGCTATTCTCCTGCATCAAAATGTGCTGTTTGAAGAGTCTAACACCGTGAGGGACAAAAATGGTCGCTATGTAATCATTCAAGGGAAAATGTTAAATAGGCAGGTGGTGCTGGCAATTTGATTTTTCAAAATTGATTTCTTCAGTAATCTTTTTTCACTTCTACCGGGACTGGATTTACATGATTTAATACTGGGGGGAGATTTCAACTGTGTCCTGGATCCGAAGCAGGACCGTTCCAGCACAAAGGTCACTCCACTTAGCAAATCGGCACGATGCATCAATACTTTTCTTCAAGCCTATGGAGTCATAGACCCCTGGAGATTCAAGTATCCAACATCCAAACAGTTCTCTTTCTTATCCCCAGTACATCAAACCTACTCTAGAATTGATTATTTTTTAATAGACCAAAAATTACTACCCATGATCTCTCAAGTAGAATACAACAGTATAGTCATTTCGGACCATTGCCCAGTACTTTTAATGCTTCGGTTTCCAGAAAACATACTTCCTAAACGTACAGGGCGCCTTAACTCAAGATTACTTGCTGATAAAAAATGTGTTGATTTCATGAACACACAAATAGACTTATTCTTAGAAACTAATGAGTCCCCTGAGATAAGCTATTGCACACTGTGGGAAACCATGAAAGCATATATAAGGGGGCAAGTAATATCCTACACCGCTGGTGAAAATAAAAAAAAAGTTAAGAAGGGTTGCGGAATTGATCGACAGGATTAAAGTGGTGGACCAACTACACTCAACATCACCCTCTGAGAACTTATACAGAGAGAATTTTGCTTCAGACAGAATCCGATTCTCTGACAAATGACAATGCTATAGATCTTTATCTAAAAGCACGTCATAATCTCTATAATTACTGGGAGCGCCCCAGTAAGCTCTTGAGCCATCAACTCAAATAGTCGGCAACGGCGGGTTTTATATCTGCGATAAAGGATGGGGAAGGCAATATAGTTACGGATCAAAGGGACATTAATGCTCAATATAACTTTTTTTTACAAAAATCTGTATACCTCAGAAGCAGGTGACAGGGAGTTGGTGGAGAATTTCTTCAGTAAACTGGAAATGCCCTCCTCCTCCGAATTAGACAAATCAGAATTAGAAAGGAATATAACCCTAACAGAGATTAATAGCGCAACTTAAAAAATGAAACCCGGAAAGGCACCAGGCCCTGATGGGTTTCCAATAGAATTTTTTAAAACATTTGGCCCTAAATTAATACCATGCCTATTGAAGGTATTTGAAGAGGTCCTGGGTAAATAAAAGTATTTCCCCGACTATGACACAGGCTTCCATCTCTTTATTACCTAAAGAAATAAAGATATCGAACTCTTGGCAATAATGTTAGGAAAGACCACTAATCTGGAAGGAGTGCGAAGGGCAGGACATTTGCATAAATTATCACTTTATGCGGATGACCTTTTTCTCTCAGACCCATGTACTACTATACCAATTGCTCTTGAGCTCATCACTAAGTTCGGGCGAATTTCAGGATATAAGTTAAACTTAACTAAAAGTGTTTTATTCCCGATTAATGACAAAGCACGCCAAATGTCATTCCAGAACTTCCCTTTCTCTGTTAGTAAGGATCTCTACCCAATTTTTTGTATTATTACTGGGCGGCCAACATCCACAAATTGATGTTCTGGGTCTCTGATGTGTCAGATGATGAATCTCCCGTCTGGTGCCAAATAGAACAGTATTCAAGTAATCCTGTTTCACTTCGCTCTTTAATTTGTTCCCCACTACCCTTAAGTTAACGTTGTTGGACAAACAACCCAATCATTTCTGGCTGTCTGAAGATATGGTCGCAGTTTAGGATTCATTTTAAGCATAAACAAGCTCTTATCACCTCCCCTACATCATTTGCCCCATCTCTCACAGACCCATCTATTCAATTGTGGCATAGGAGAGGGATTAAATGTGGGAAGGACCTTTTTAAGGAAGGGCATTTCATGTCTTTTGAACAGTTAAAGACTTCAGTATCCCTCAGTCGGATTTCTTTAGCTACCTGCAGGTACGGAGTTATGTAAAAACACACTTCTCTTTAACAACCCCTCAGAGTACATGGATAGATGAATGTTTGAACATGGATCCAGTTGACAGACTCTATTTTGGACAGGTATATTTGATACATTTTCATAAATGTGTAATAAAGTTATTAGTCCCAACCCATTAACTGCGGGTCGTCCCTCAGGAGACACCAATAATAAGACACCAGGCTGAGGCTATAGCATTCTCCACCCTACTGGCTCGACGTCTGATACTCCTTGGTTGGAAGAAGGTTACACCCCCTTCTCATAGGCGGTGGGTGGAGGAGGTGATGTCCCATCTCAAACTAGAACAACTCAAATACTCTGCAGGGGCAGTACCCATAGATATTATAAAGTTTGGCAACCATTTCTATCCTATTTCGAGGATGAACTCCCTTCCCTCAATACTCTATATAGTGTAGCCTAAATAATATAAATGTGTGTATATGTGTATGTATAGCTACCTTGTGTATACTGAGTCATTTCTGTTTATTTTCCTGATTTCTTTTTTTTCTTCTTTTTTTTCTGGGGTATTGAGCACTACTGTGAGTTATATAATGTGAAAATCAATAAAAAATATTGGAATAATAATAAAATTGCTGATATAAGACTATTCTGCAGAACCCTGGATTATGACCAATGACATTTCTTACTGGATAAATATTTTAAAATACATTTCAGTCATTTGCAGGAGCGAATTTTATCAAATTGCTGCTTTTCTGGGTCAAGATTTCACCAGTGTGTTTACATATAAAACTCAGAGTTCACTCAGTAGGGTGCAGATCTCAGTCAGGCAACAGATGGTGAAGCATCAACTGCAATGCCACCACAACTGCAAAAAGCAAAAAAAAGTTTAATAACCAGAATATAATTTTTTTATAAAGTCATGATATAACACACTTTGGTACAGTAGGTGACAGCATGCACCTTTAATGTTGGTTTGTAGTCCTCTAGTAAAACCAAAGAAGAAGGCTCCTTTACAATCAAGATAGTGACAAAGATAACAAAAACTGGGATTTATTCATCTCGTATTGTGCCTAACTAACTAGTGGATCACAACCTTGCATGTTAAATTAATCTGCACATGCTCCAGTTCAAGATGAGACCAAACATTTTTATTGTCAGTTTTTAAGGCATGACAATCACCAAAATGTGGCCTCCAACAGAATGGGTGAGCCTAGCAGTTGCTGATCATATCAATAGGCAATATGAAACAGAGCAGTCAGTAAAATATGTTTTTCAAACATGACATGTGAGTCACCACAACCACAAGAGGTCCTTGAACAAAAAATGTGAGGCTTTTGGGTCCAGTGGTATGTGAGATTAGCAGCGGACATATACACACAGACAAATACATGACCAAACGTATGATCCCATACAGGCTTACACACGGTTCACATTGCCTACCTGAGCAGTGCATGACGGCTGCCTCGCTGAGCTGCTGCAGCTCTCACGCCTGAGGTGATCACATCGAGAGCTTTTCTGCTGCGTGGCCAGCACTATCTGTCTATACTAAGTCTGCCTTTGATAAATACCATACAATAAAAGCCCTGTTAACATATGAATTGATTCTGTCCTCAGAAACGTGAGGGCTTTTAATCTAAAATGGATACAGGAGGTGTTGAGTCTAGCTGGGAACTGCTGGTGGAAAAAATAAGTGAGACTTAGACTCTCTAGTGAAGGGTGGCTGCAGCCGCAGCTTGAGCGCGTGAGTGTGGCTGCTCTAGTTTGTTAAAATGGGCACCGAAATAAAAAACAAAACATTCTGCTACTCACACGTGTTGCAGAAGCAGGCAGTGTGAACTGGGCTTTACACGGAGATAACAACAGGTCTTGTGTTCTCATGCGCATCGTATGCTGTTGGCATCCCATAGAAACTGAATGTGGGTGCACTGTGGGTCGCCGCTGTTTCAACTCACTATGGACACAGTAGATCCGTTGCAGCAACAGCAACAGTTCAAATAACAGCAACTAAAAGTAGTTTTCATCACAAACATGAGGCTCTACACGTATCACACAAGTGCTGTATTTTTCATTTAAAATGGAGAATATTGCTGAAAGGGGACAACTTCCACAGATTAACTCGCTCCAAAGGCATTGGTACCTTGGTATTGGATATAAATCATGAGGTGCAGCATCATCCAATATTAACATTCTTAAATCCTGGGGATACTGGGATGATGATGATTTACCACAAGACAGACATAACAGTGACCCTCACATTGTCATTTTATTTTCATACCTTGCCTGATTGACAGTTTAATGGAGACCATCTATGCTGTTTGACCCAGTAAAAACACTAATCTGGAGCTGCCAATGTGTTAAAAGGAACAACAAAAATTATTTTCAAATGCTTTTGACCCAGGAGTTTAGAGCAGTTAAAGGGTACATGTGCCAGAAATAAAAGGAAAGGTTAAAACAGCCAGTTTAAAGTCAGAGAAAAAGGCTTTGCACAAAGACTGCAGATGTTGTTGTCCTTTTGAGAAATCGCTCGTTTCCCCCGTTAGAAGTATTGGTTATGAGAGTAAATCTGACAGAAAATTACCTTACTAAAAGAATGTAACTCCAACACGTTGAGCGACTGAAACAGTGATGATCACATTAAAGGAAATCAAGCAAAAATATTCAGCCAATTCCTTTCAAGTTGATATGAAAATGGATTGTTGCGAAAAAGAAAAAAGGGGGCCAAAGAAGTCTTTTCTGGCTGTTAAATTGGATGTGCATATGACAAATTTCAAAGGCTGTCAAAATAAAAAAAGGGGGGGAGAAGAAGAAAGGGTTGGAAAAAATACATTTACATCATAAATGCACAGGTTCCCTTTCAATAGGCCTCTTCAAAACTCTGTCAGGCTTTTAATGGTAGGCAAGTTCAAAGTGGCACTAGACTCCCACTGCTTCCAGAGATAGAAGTAGAACAGCGTGTGTGTGAGTGTGTGTGTGTGTGTGCATCCGAATGTGGTCACACACACACACACACACACACACACACACACACACACAGTAGCACATGAACTAATACCTCTCCCCTCCTGTCCCAGACCCTCACACCACACCCCCTCTTGCTACTTGTGCTATTGTGTGTGTACATTTGTGTCATTGTATGTGTGTGTATCTGACTGAATACAGAAAACTGATCAGCAGCCACTTCTTTGTCGCTCTCATTGTTCCCTTTCTCTGCCACTGTGATCACTCTTCTTTTAACCCCCCTCTCCCCTTTCCTTATCCACTCTGTACCACTTTCTCCGGTCCCATCCACTTTACTTCTCTACGTGATTTCTGCGCCTTTGCTTCTCTTCCGCTTCTATCCCTCCTTCCTCCAAGTTTGTCCTGGACTGATGGCGAGGGATTGCTCGAAATGGTGTCTTGGGGAACGTTGCAAACATTCTGAAAGCGCTCCGGATCCCAGTACCAGCCAGCACCAGCCAACCAGCCATGCCCCACGGTGATATCCCTGCATCAAAGCCACAAATTTTCCCCTTTTTCTTTGCCTCCCTCCCCTTTCTCTGTCTCTTTTTCCACGGTGGCACTTCCAGCGGCTCCGAATGTTTAAACTTCATATATCAGCCTCATTACGGAGCCTCAAAGCCTTCCATCGATTCTAAAGGCGCTCATTTGAATTTTTAATCACACGTATGTACGAGTGCTGCGCTCAGCAACTATCCGACGCAAGCGTGCACACACACACCCTCGCGCTCTCATCTCCGCTCCTTCAGCTCTTTCAAAGTGCTCTGCCTCTGAAGTTTTGGAGTTCAAACTTCCACTTAGAAAAAGTCTCAGCTAATATTGCTCCGATGAGTTTGAATTTGGACTGATAAGCGCGGGCACACAGTTCAGGCTCCATTGTGTGCACAGTGGCATTGCTTGTGGGCGGCAGAGTGCTTGGCTCGAGTTAACAGTAGCATTTGATTGCCTAGCCGAGGTGTTACTTTAGTGTTACTGTTCTCTTTGATGTCAAATATGTAGTTTGAGCGTAGAAAATATTATATATAAAATATACACTTACACATCACTCAGTCCCCTTGGTAGATGTACTGTAGCTATGTAGGGCCTACTCACGCTCAGTTACCATGTGCATACAAAGTCCTGGCTAAGCTACAGAGAGACTTTGTCACTCAAGCAATAACAGGGAGAGGGAGAAAGAATCCTTTAGATCTTCCTGCAAGAAGTACACCTTTGAATCTGAATTTCCTTGCAGAAAAAAGCGCTTTGAAAATCTAATGCATAAACATTATCTTCTTTCCCCCACCCTTCTACTTCTTGCTCCCTCCATTCCCTCCCTTCACCTAAAGCGCACAAGCTTCTGAGCGACTTTGGAAGAACTTCCCTTTTTTAGAGTCCTCAGTAACTTAAATAAGAGGCGGTCGGGGATTTGGATATTGTTATGTCTCATCAAAGGCAGAGATCCTCAGCTATCCTCCCTTGCCTGTTCTCCTGCTGTCTGTCAACGCCCAGTCTTCAAGAAAGATGCTTCTGCTCAAGACTGATGTACTGTAATTTGATATATCCCCCACTCCATCTCCCCTACTCTGGGGTTTTTTGAAAAATCTTTGTTAGGGCACAAGCTAGCTCAGGGGAGTGCAGGCGAAGATGTTAGCACTGGTTCAGTCAGTTACTTATCCTATTTTACCACGTAATAAAACACAGTAACCAATGAAAAAGGTTGCCCTTGGTTACTCTGCTTACAGTTCACGTGAAAATACATATTTTTCATGAAAACACAAGAACCACGTTGTTTTAATGTGAAACGTATGGCTTTCTTTACATGATTTTTTCCTTCAAAATCACTGAATATTGTGCTTGCAGAATTGCCAGCAGAAAGGAGAAAGCAAGCAGAACTGCCGTGGCCATATGGATCACATATTTCAAGTAGCAGGAAAGAATTATAGCATGCCATTTGGAAATGCTGCACTCATCTTTCAACCCGGTCAAAAGGTTTATGTGTGTTCGCAACCGACAGCCACTCGCTGCTGTCGAGCGGCAGACAGTTAAGTGTGTTCCTTCCTGCCGTTGTCAGTGTTGGCTTTACTGCCTCTCGCAGTTCAGAGCGTCACCAGAGCGCCTAAGTTCAACAGATCATAATGAAAAGCTTCATGGTAGTGCAAAATCAAATGGGGATTCCATTTATTGAAACCCATGCAGGGACTCCATCTCATTGGCTTATAGTCACTGAGTTTGATTCAGTGAATTCTACCCATATGTTATCCCCCCCCACTCCCCCCCCATGCTCTCTTTCTCCTTTCCACAAAACCGCTCGTACCCCCCTCACCCCCACCCCCCCGTCCCTTTGCACCTGCTGCTGTGA
>NW_023339729.1:4441879-4458091 GCF_004916995.1 Morone saxatilis
AAAACCGCTCGTACCCCCCTCACCCCCACCCCCCCTTCCCTTTGCACCTGCTGCTGTGAACAGCAGGATCCCAGTGTGTGTTTCTGTTCATCCCTCGCTTTTCTCCCTGCTCTCACCGCTCCATCCCTCCATCCCTTTCTTTCATGTGTGCTCTGCTGTCAAGCCCAGCTGGATCAGGCCTGCCAGTCTAGTCACATGCAGTCTTTGTTGGTGTGGAAACAAGCAGCGCTTAACTACTGATAGTAAACCGGCAAAGCCTGTGTCTCATCCAAGGCCTCTTATTTCTGTGTAAGACGCTAGCATTTATGTTGAATTATGATTTTGAAAAAGTGTATAGTGACTTGGTTTCATAGTTAAATTTTTGTTGCCATTGTGCTACAGTTACAGTAATGTTCTACATTTTTATGTATGTACAACCTTCATGGCATCTAACATGGTTTATATAGAAAAGAAATGTAGTCTAATTTTGCCTCTCTCTTGCTAGACAGTACCACGCAGGTCAGAAATCTGGGCGTAAGAAGCTTCTTGTCTCAGGCTGATAACGAAAAACTCTCCTGTTGGTTGCCTAAAAATTTGTTTTGTTATGCTGATACAAAATGCTGCAGCAAGAGTTCTAACAAGGAAGAACAAAGTTTCAGAATGTATTATAAAATATTACTTCTATAAAGCCTACACAGTCAACTCCACAGCTTGTCCACAACACCTCTCTGACCTCTTAGCTCGGGCATTCTGGATTTTTCCTAAAACTGAAGTTGATGAAGCAGCTTTGCCTGATTGCATTAGATGTGCTCCAACACTAACACGGTCCACAAGCAGACTGAAAACATTCTTTCTCTCTGGTGTATTTGAGTATTTCGATTGTTGTTTTTATATTTAAACTGTATTTCACGGTTACAGTTATTTGGCATTTTTCTACATGTATATATACATACATAATGACATACATACATGACATTGTGGCGTGGAGTGGGTTCATGGGAGTTGTTGTCTTCATTGTTAAAGAAATTACAGACTTCTCTTTTGAACATTGTTGGAATATTTGGGATAACGTAAATACACCACAAAACATATAACATAGGTGTAGTTGCTTTTAGACATTTTAATTTGGAAATGTTGCATATTATATCTTTAAGCTTTTATCTATTTATTGTTCAACACTACATATCAAGTCACACCAGTGAAAAAAGAGTCACATGAAAAAGTCATAAACTGTGTGAGAAATGAGAAATGTGTGAAAAAGTCAGCCAACATCAGCAGCTGCAGCAGAGATGAAGCTGCTGGTGTGACTGAGAGGGCAGAGCGTTGACGCTCAGCCCTCTCAGTCACAGTCTCAGTCACTCAGTCACTCAGCTGACACTAGAACATGCACGTTTTAGTTCACTGGGGGTGTGAGGAGTGTGTTAGCACCCAAGACAGGCCTTGCAGATTGTGAAAGTACAACAATACAATATAATAAAGGATGACGTCATTATGGGTTAAGATCAAACAGCAAGCACTGACCCAAATCACACACTCATCAACAGGTGCATGCTGTGTCTAGCTAACATCCATCCCTCCATTATCTATAACAGCTGACACTGGGCGAAAGGCAGGGTACGCCCAGTTCATCACAGGGCTGATACACAGAGACAAACAACCATTCATGCTCACATTCTTATCAATTACCTATTAACCTGCATGTCTTTGGACTGTGGAAGGCAGCCAGAGCACCCAGGGGAGCAGTGCTGTAGTGAAGACCACCTTTGTCCAGTCTGAGTCTAGGACTAGTCGAGGTCAAGTCCAAATGAGAAAGATAAAGTGTTTTCCATTGCCAGTGAGATGGGTTTTGGCAGCCAGACAATCAATGGATTTTTTAATTAAACCAATACCTGTTTTCTGAACAAGCATCCTGCATCAATGGTTTTGTTTTGAAGGAGGCAGTTACTTCAGAAAAAACATATTGCTGGGCTCGGTCGAGACCAACTCCAATATTTGGTCAGACCGGTGGCCAATCTGAGTTCAAGTTCAAGTGTAAGTACCAACAAGTCTAAGACAGGACAATAGAAAAAACTTCTCAAGTCCGGGCTCGGTACTACAGCACTGACAGGGAGAGCATGCTTTTATGCCTTTGCAGTGTGGTTCTCATGTGACAGGTAAAACTGACAAATATTTTAGGGGTAAAATCTAAAATCTCTAACAATCCCTCACTGTACAGGGAAAAAAGCGTGCACAGCTACAGCAGTAGGAGCTGAACCGAGAGCTCTGTCTATAAACTGTGACCATTTGCCTTCGTTTTTTCCTAACCAGTATGTTTGAAGGTTCGTTTTACAACCTGTACTGCTCGTGGTTCTCACCTTGTCTGACCTATTTCTAGTGGTGACGCTGCATTCCCTGATCTCAGCAACAGACCTGTTTCACCGCATACATTTTGACTCATACCAGATAAATCACAGGTTAAAGACATTTAGTTTAAGATGGCTCAGTTCCATCAAGTGTCCCAGTAAGCCATGACAGTGCATCCTGATGCACAATACCTGGAGGGAGCTCACCTAAACTGAATGCACTCGTTAAGAATGTAATTAATTACAGATGTACTTTTTCTGCTATGACATGCTGAAGTGTCTGCTGTGAGAGAGGTCTGTTACTTTGGTGAATATAATGACCGATGAAACCAATGGCCAGGGCTGCAAAAGTAAGTTGTAATTAAGTGTAGCTTTATTTTAACTGGAGGAGGAATTTTCTGACAGCACTGACAAAGTATTGGTTTTCAGTCACACAGGACATTTCATTATGACTACTTTTACTTTTAATACATTAAGTAGGTTTACACATTGCTGCTAACTCTTGTTCAGTTCTCTTACTTTGGTACGATTTTGAATGCATTACTTTTACTTACTTGTAATAGAGTATTTCTACATTTAACTCTTGGTATCTGTAGGTTACATATAAGTGCAAACGTGTATTTGTCATCCACCTAAGCGGCAACCTCTGTGGCTGTAAAATGAAGTCAGTGCGACGTGCCATGAATTGCAGTTTCAGGGCTATGTCTTTGCCCATTTTGTGACATCACAGAGACTACGTCCATTTTTATTTATACAGTCTGTGCTTCCACCTCAGCTGTAAACCAAACTAGGAGATTTTACCTGTCATGGGGTCAACTATCTGTTGCTGACACTTTAACACACAGGTCTTTTTATGTTCCCACACCTCATTCAGGAGACTCATGCCCACTGACACAGGCAGACTTTCAAACTTCATCTTAATTCCTTGCAAAACATCTGCCACTTTCTTGATGTTTCATTTACATTCGCAGAAAAAAGAGAAAAACATCAAACACTTCAACAATCAGCTATCACTCAATTAGTGCTCGACAATTTTTCTCTCATGCACTCCACAAGGAATGTGTGGAGGGTGTTGAAGAGGAGCGGCAAAGTCTTTGAAAAATCATACTTTCCCTTTATCGCTTCATCTCATAACAAAACAATTTCTTCCTATTATCCTCACAGCAGGGGGTCCACTGTCCTGTAAAGGTGTACCGTAACACTTTATAGGCAGAGAGGAGAAGGCTCTTTTATTCTTTGCACCTTGTACCCCGGATACATTAAACAGAATCAAAGACGACATTTACATACCATTTGCGTTTCATGTTTGAGGAGTTGAGAAAGAAACAGCGTTCATCTTATGTGAAAGTAGGGATGCTTTGACTTTCTGAACTTTTGCAGAGAGAGAGATAGGAGGGAGGGATGATTGAAGGATGTAGAGGGGGAGAGAGAGGGAGGGACTAATAATAATTATTCTCAAATTTTTTTAATGCATTTTTTTGTCATCTTTGTTACCACTTCTCCTTCTTATCCAACTTTACTGTGAACATGTCATAAATTAGTGACAAAAGCCTTTGAATGAGATTCCCCCTTTTTTTGTAATCGCTGTCTCTAATCCATCTAAACATTCCTTGTGTCTGGAGTACTTCATTATATACTCGACAGGCGGCGCGACACATTAGCATTTTTCTTTGCTGGACTAATGTATGAGATTATCTTAAAGAGAACGTGACTACTACAAAATGAGATCATCATGCAGAACTGATCACTTTTTGTTTTACTTGGTGAACATCTCTGCCTGTCTTGGTGTAAAACATGTTCATTGTTATTACCACTACATATCAATAACCCCATAACAAGGTTTGGCTACTCATGAAGCACTTTCTAGGATTCCATATGATCAAATACAGCTACACATCTGACAGCAGTTGTCCATGTCTCCTCGTAGATCGTGTATCGTGTCTTCTGATACGTGTGTTGCTCCCCAGCGGCCTTGGTGTTATTTTAAAGCCTGTCATTTATGAGCTGGTGCTCTACATTTTCCATACGGAGTGTGCCGTTATGTTTACATCCCTCCAGCTGTTTGTGGATGGACGTTCAACATCAGACGGTTGCACAGGATTTCCCTTCAGTCCTGCATTTACCTTATATAAATACAACATTTGAGAAGGCGGTGTCTCTTCTTTAAACTTTCACTGGATAGATGAGGTGGTGGGATTCATTTACGCTATTACTACATGTGTCTCATATGATTTTACTGAGGCTATAATATACTGTAGACATACTGTACTGATTCAAATAAGTAGTGAATTATAGAGACTGTTCTTTGGGATAACCTGCACAGTCAGCTTTTAAGTTTCATCCCACACAGTCTATGCCTTCAATTTGATGACACTACATTTTTCAGCTTTCCAAAATAATATATATATTGTTACAGACTGAAACTGTGTCACAGTTTTTAAGGGTACTGCACCCTGCGGACCATTCTATTAATTAACCCAGGTACCCCCAGGAACGTTTAGAGGTTGTACCCCCGCCCTGTTGACATGTGCTGCTACCTGCGTGATTCTACCTGGGTATGAGTGCTGTTGCAGACGTTAAGTAAAGTCTGTTAACCGTTCAAAGTGTGAGTGCATTATTAACCATCTGAGGTTATAACATATATGTTTTATTTTATTTAACTCTGACTAACACAACTTTTTTTGGCAACTATACTTCTATATGATTGAATGCAATCCAGTACAATAGCCCTGCCGCATATTCTTCCTTTATGTTGGTCAATTTCTGTTAAATTAAACTATATGTTTGTCATTTCTCATATTAAAATGTGTTTCTAGTATTCTTCCCCCTTCGTGTTTGTAAATGGGGTTGCCAAAACAAGAGAGACACCTCTCAGTAGAATGCACTCCAATTCAACCCCACTGCAAACTACATACTCAATGATCAAATGAATACGTTCACTACTACTACTCTCACACTTTCAATCAAAACTATTCTATTGGATTGCATGTTACTATGAATGAATAGATAAACCAACAGAGACTTGACACAGGCCCACAATATGTAGCTAGTTGATTTTGTAAAGATATTTGTTGGTTATACTTTTGAAAGTACAGATTTGTTTGACCAAGATTTGCCAAATGCATTGATGCACTGATGTATAAGCTGGGAAAACAAACTCCCCACTGGAAGGTAGAAATACATATTTTCAGAATAATTTTAATTATCATTCTTCATTTTAATGTTTATTGTTTATTGCTTATCGTCTACGATTGAAGTCCCATCAACACAGACTGTGAACACCACATGCTTTGAGCTGCTCTGAAGCCTCAGATGCCACAAAACTCAAGTCAAGTTGCTGTTCAAACTGCAAGCAAAATGATAATGTAACTTTGGCATTAATTAATAAAAATGATGTTCACTGTAATGGCTCACCTACAGTATCTAAAACACATGTCAGGTCTCTGCGGGTTTACTGTAATAAACCTTTCTCACAGCAGACATTCTGACTTGTCAAAGTAGGAAAAGTGCTGGTGTAACTACAGTGAAGTTAAACTAAGTGGAATGCTGATGTTATTAACTACATATGTGCTTTCCTGCTATGACTTGTCAAAATGTCTGTACAGGTCTACAGTGGAATAAAATGGACTGAAACCAATGGCTGCCTGCATAATAGCAAAAATGGTTCCCACCCCAAACCGGTTCATCTTAGATAATACTCCTAACATTGCCCTTTAAGGCACTCTGACATTGAGTATGTTCCTGGGTGTTGCACTGTGGCTTCCCACTGCTCCTGAACAGTTGAGATAAGTCAGATGTGCAGGAGTATGACAGTATTACTTATAACAAAACACATTTTCTTTGAATTTGGAACGGTCATTTTATCTCCCAATGCAGTACCTGTTGCTCGGTATGGAAGCCCAAAAGGTTCAACATTAAATAAATTAATATTTTGGACTATTGGGAAAAAAAGCCATTTTGAATGAAAGGATTATTGAAAAGGGGGTATTTTGAAGTAGGTTTGGGTGGTATAATTGTATTACAGTATACCATTTAGAAATCCTTACGGTTTGATTTAAATACTGTCAAAAACACAGACTCTCCTCTTTCTGGTGGATCGATCATATTGGTTCTAATATTGTTTCTTTTATATGCTCTCAGTTTGGATTGAGTGTGTCTGTCTTTTGTGGATTAAAAGCACTCTTTCCACTGGCAACTTCTCTCTTTTTAGAGCACACAATGTGAAATTACTTTTCTTTTTCTTTCTCTGACTCTCATCTCATCTCCCCTGTGTGTGTATTTGGAGAGTGAATATTAGATGAAGTGAATATTAGATGAAGATTTTTCAGGATGCTGAAAAAACGAACTGTTAATTCTATCTGTAAATACCTGTATATGGTGATAATACTGATAATATATCAAATGTTGTGTTCACACCTTGTTGTGTTGCCTACCGGTGGCCAAAAACTCATGATAACTGCTGTTACCTGCACTGTCATCTGAACATCTGAAGTTACTGAGGTTATAGTTTGTGTCGCCACCTATCCCTTCATGTCATGCACATAGGGCATGCTTCTTGTAGACAATAAATGGAGAAAACATGCTTGCCATTGTGAAAGTGCACCTGCTTTGCAACCACAGTAACCTTGACTCCTCTGTCCTCATACACTAGCATTAGTTTTCATTTAACATTCAGCTGAGACTTTAACCCTCCACCCTCCGTTTCCACTTTCCTCACGCCCCCTACTCCTCCTGGTATTTAGCCCCTCTGTCTCTCCCTCCATGTTCCTCTCTCCTTCCCTCCCTCCCTCCCTCCACGTTCCTGCACCTTTTTATCTCTCCCTCACCTCCCTCCATCCCTCCGTTGCCCCCCTCAGGTTTAATGAAGTCTGCTCTTGTGTAATCTTCCTGCGATCTGGCCCTCTCACCTCCCCTCTCTGACTCAGGTGTGTCCTCCAACAGAGAGCCATTGTTCTCCGGATCCTCCGCTGAAGCCTGCCTGGCACAAGCACACACCTGCAACCAACAATGATACCTTTATTCACCTTACACACACATGAACACACACACACATGAACTCTCACACGACACGCCGACACGCAGGGGAACGAGCTCTCCGGCGACATCTGAATACAGAGGGTCTAAAATCACCTCTCGTTATCTCCGGTGGAGGAATGAAAAAAGAAAAAGTAGCTGGGTGAGGGAGGAAAAGGAGGGAGTGGGGGGAGGGAAATGGCACAGATAACATGGCCAAGTTGTTGTTTGCACAAGCTGGTGTCATATTTGATTATGTTGGACAGAGGATCAGCTGGGCTGGTGCACAAGAGGAGCTATTACACCGCCGGCGACGCACAGTTAATGTTTATTACGTATCAGTGACAGAGACATAACTCTGTTTGCATTCCCTGGCTCACAGTTTGCTTTCACGTGCTCTCAGGCGATGCGTCTCAAAAATCAAAGGTGATCTCCACTGCACAAAAGCAAGACAGGGGGATTTCTAATACACCTGCTGCAGTTTATGTTTAGGGAAATGGTCAACTAATCCTCATTTTCCTGTGTCTACCACTGAAACCTGAAGTCACTGTGTACCTTAGGGGACAGAATGAGGGAAAAAAGCTAAAAAAGAGGGGGGAAGAACAAGGCAGAGGAGCTGAGACATGATAAAGGAAAAATAAGGGGTAATAGAAGAAGAGAAAGGAGAGCAAAGGAAGGGACTCTGTCTCTTGTAGCTTGTAGAGATGTCACATCGGCATCACCTGTTAACGGGTGCAGGCCTGCAGGCAGGCTTTTCAAGGTCTCAGATATCAGTGTAGGTGTGTGTGTGTGTGTGTATGTGAGAGAGAGAGAAAGAGAGAGAGAGAGAAAGACACAGTCAGCTCCCCGTTGTGATAGGATTTCACCTTACCGTATACAGTAAACACACCACACCATCTTGCCAGAGGATGACATGCAGACACCAGGTAGAATCTCTCCACCCATCCCTTAGGTTAGATGGTGAGTGTGTGAGGTGTATTTTTCAATTTATAGCTGCACTGTTCTTCATATATTTACCATAACAGACTCAAAGGTGGTGGTGGGGGTTTAAGACAAGGCAAAAAAGGGCAGATTAGACTGTTAACTTGTGTACAAGGTGTGTGGCACAGTGTAACTACAGTACGCAGGAGGGTTGTCGTTTTTTGAATATGGGAGTTGACTGGGATTAAATTAGGAGATCCGCTCGTTGCTTCAAACCACAAGAAGTTCACAACCTCAGCTTTTCAGTTCCAGCTCTTTGCCTGAACTCCAATTTGTGGTGGGAACACTGTAAAGTTGTGAAGTATTTTGAGAATAATCTAAGTGGGTTATATGCCTCTCTGACGTTGGAACATGGGGAAAAGGGGTGGGATACGAGTGAAGAGGAGGGGTATGGGGGGGGGGTATAGGAGGCCTTTTGTAATTCTACATGTGACAGGAGTGAAGCGAGGGATGGAAATAGAACAATGGAAGAAATGCTGAGCTTCTGAGGAGGCCCTCAAAGACTTCCAACTCAGAGGCTGATAAAAGCCCTTCTACTTCATATCCCAGCACCCCCTCTTCTGTCTCTCAGACAGACATACACACACACACACACACCCATACACGCAGCTCTCTGAAGAGAATATCTTCAAGCTTTGTGCGCGTGCAGCTGAGCGACAGATCGCCAGGGTGTGACAACGATGATGGTTTCAAGCTGAGGAGACGTCTTGAAACAGAGTCACGGCAGTGTCACATCCTGATCGTGGCGTGATGAAAGTAGAGTAAACATGGTAAACATGCCAGGAAATTTTGGTCAAAACTCTGAGAGTGAGCAATACAATAGGAGGATGCGAGTGTCTGAAAAGTGAAGCAGTCTCTATCCACAGTTGGGTTGACAGTGGACTAACTGTACACTGTCTCTAAGGCACAGTTTGTGGGTGAATGGGAGTATGATTCCTTTAGAATGCAATGTAAGGTGAAAGAAAAAATTAACTGTAATTAGTGCAGAAAAACATTCTTCTCTACTTATATATTATATATATATATATATATATATAACAGTATATATATAAAAAAATGAAGAAAATAGGATTTCTATTCTTAGAATATAAACATGTTCTTCTTGCAAAAATTTACTTGCAGAAAAATCCTTTTTTATACCACGTAAGGGTTATATGGTGAAGACACAACTATAAAAAGGCAGTAAGTTCACATTAACCTAATGTCTGGTGTCGTGAAATGTGTACACATTTTTAACCCTAATAACATTTAATATTGTGTCAGTGTAGCTCTGTAGTTTGCAGCTATGAGCTCTGAATTCAAGTGAGTACTTTTTATTGTCACAAATGCGATTAAAATAGTTTTGTTTCATTTTGCCTGCATTTTCAATAATTGATTTTCATGTACAGCACAATATTTATGTGCATGTTACTTAAACATTACTCTTACATTATTTGTAACATTCCTTTCACTCTGCCTTTAAAGAGGTCACACCTTCTGTACTGACACATGGAAAAAAAGAAAACAAGTCAATGAGTTTAAATAAGCAGTGAGCATAAGTTTCTGAGGATGGTCTTTAAATCTGTGCACCCTTGTATACTTGACAGAAGTGCTTTGGTGGGCTTCCACACCAGCCACTAATAGTCTCACAAGGTCAGCAACAAAGGATTTGGAGACGTCCACATCTCTTGGAAATCTCTGCAGTCAAAAATGTTGCTTTCAAGAGCAGCCGGCCGTATTATGATGCTGCTATCTGGATTTAGCTAGATTGGTCTACAAGGGAAAAAATCAGTCTACAGGCTTGAACTATAATCCAGACACCAGTGCACTCAACAGGCTGTACACACTGTTTGGTACCCAGGACTCTCTGGAAAGCAGTATTGATACTGGGTGGATTATCCTGATGAAATAAAGTGAAGTAAACTAACATTCAGGGACATTTACTTACCATGAACAGAGAGCCCATGTGTCTGCACACAACTCTGCATCTTCTGAACCCCACCCAGGTGATTCCTGAATGTGGGCTTACAGAGGCTACAGTGGCTAGCTAGCGACCTAAGAAGACACAACATGTAAATGAGACAATTCAAAATATACCAGGAGGTGCATTTCTTCTGTTTCAGCAGAGGCTGGCTGCCTCCCCAGTCTAAAATGTCCATCAAACTCAACGAAAGATTTTCACAGTAGCCCCCGTTCTTCCTAAAATGTGTGATAGTGGGATGTGTTACTTGTTAGAGTGTTTCATGTGTCTGGTGCCTGAGAGTGTATTTAGTGCCTGCACTTAATGCTGTTGCTGAGGAACTTTCTCTCTTCACATCTTTCTTGGTTTCTTCCTTCTGAACCATGTTGAGAGAGGGAAGCTAATTAGAGTTGTGCAGCCTTGGAAGTTGAGGAGTAGGGGGGGATAGTTAGCTGGCGGACTCATGGCGGCTCCCTGTGACATGATTGATTTGGACTGTCACAGCGCTCAGCTGGGTGTCATTGCATGGCGACAAATAAAGGATTACATCGTCTCACGGTAACGCCCCCCCACCAACGCCGCCACCATTGTTCATCCAACATCAAAGCACAAAGGAGGCACATTAGCATTTTTAATCAGAGGCGAGGCCGGGCGCTGTGCAGGCACCCAGCGCTGGATTGTTTCTTTAATCTCTGGGCGCCCCCAATTCTCCCCTTAAAATGATCTCACCCAAAACACTGGGTGCACACACATGCACACAGTCCATCACTACTCACACATTTAGACAAACACACACATTCACTCATATAAAGAGCCATGCTGGGGGTTACAGTGTGACCCAGTGGTGGAAAATTAACGAGACCCATCTGCAGTCAGACTTCAATTAGCACTTGAGAGTTTGCCCTCATTTCACTGGACAAAAGTCTGTGCTTTTTTCTAAATCTTTTTTTTTTCAGCTCTACAAACGAGGGCCAGCAGAAGGGCCAGAATGCATTTGTCCTCCTCTGCCTTGTGTATGGTCTCCCTTGGAACATGCAGATGGATAATTAGGGCTATACTCCTGGTGAGAGGACAAAGATGATGCTAATTCCATTCATAAAGGGGTCTTCCGCTAATTACACACAGAGTTGCTCTCTCTACTGAGTGAACAATTGCACAGATGAGTGGTTAAGGTTAAAGGGAGCAGCGTTCATGTTTGGAATCAAACGAGATTAGCTCTGATTGGTGTGTCCCTTCAGCCCTCTCAGGAATAATTTGCCTAATAAAGTACCTGAACTACGTCTTTCTTTGGAGTCAGCCTGAAAGGGAAAAAATGAAGCAAAACTCTCTGTTGACAATTAAGATGTTCAGGCACAATATCTATTTTCCAATCCTAAATTTAAGCAAAATAGCACAAAGTGAAAGATTTTATTTTTAATTTGGTGGAAATGAAATGGCTCACAGTCTCTCTTTTGTCAGTGTATGGGCCTAAATAACGAGTGACTCAAAGACAAAAAGAGAGACAAAAGAGGGAGTGGGAAAATGGCAGTTTAAACAATCTTTCTCTCTCTATTTAACCCATTAACTACAAATGTTTTATATTAATGCAGGACACATCATTGGTTTCTGGAGTGATATCCTGCCATAGAGGGGCATCCATCCATTAATTTCACCATACTGTGAAAATGTACTTGCAAAGACAACTCGCATAGAGAAATATATAAATATATATAACAAATATATATCACATACTACTGTTGTGTGATAATATGACATAAACATACTATTTTAAAACACTTCTTGGTGATGCATTCAAGGACACTCTGACATCCAAGAATTGCTAGTCTCCTGGTACAAGCACTGCATTCCTGAATGATTTTGTCAAGAAATCAAAGGCAAACAATAAGCAAACATGGAAGCTGTCAAAAGTATAAAAAGAATTTGATCGTTTATTGCAGTATCCAGGTTGCTGTTTGTTTTTGAAGGCAGTGACAAGCTGAAACTTTTCAAAACAGTCCCAGTTTGCAACTGAATTACACAGTATAACGAAAAATAAATGAGACGAATGCAACACATTTTATTTCATCTTTATTTAACCAAGAGGCCTCTTGAGATAAATTATCTCTTTTACGTGTGAGACTTGACCAAATTGGAAACATGAAAAAAACACAGTCACATGACAACACACATGGGCAATTTTTAACATTTACATTTAGCACAATAGGACCGCAAAATAGGATCTGAAAGGAATTAAATAAATGCTCTCCTTTGTCTATTTGAAACACTTCCTCATGAAACATTTTTTTGAATATGCTGTTTGGATGTGTGATACAAAGGCAGCATTTCCAAATGAAGTAGATTATTCCCAGTGTGCGTAATATAAAAAGGCAGCTTTGCTAAGTACTAAATAGACTCTGGGGGGACATACAATATTATCCATCTAGATCATCTGGTATGAAAGCTGTTAAAAAAAAAAACACATGCTTCATTGGTAAACAGTGACTGATTACTTGTCTTAAGCCAGTTTCAAATGCCTGTCAGAGTATTTGATTATCTTATAAAAAGGATGAGAAACCAGTGGCTGGAAAGAAATCTTTGTTGGAAAATCATCATATAAACATAAATATTTGTGATTTGCAGTGTAAAATATTCAGATAAATAATATTTCAAGAAACAGTGTGTAGGATTTAGTGGCATCTAGTGGTGAAAGTTGCACATTGCAGCCAACTATATACCACTAGCCTCTCAAGCATGCAGAAGAAAGTATGGTGGCTGTGAAACTCATTAAAAAAGTGAAAGGCCCTATCTTGAGCCAGTGTTTAGTTTGTCCATTCTGGGCTACTGTAGAAACATGGCGGTTCAATATGGTGGCCTCTGTAGAAGAAGACCTGCTCCCTCTGTAGATAAAAACAGCTCATACTAAGGTAACAAAAACACAATGATTCTAGAGTTGTGACGTTCACGAACGAACCGATTCTATTGAACGGCTCCTTAACATGAACGATGGGAACCGAGTGGCAGTTGATAACCGTTCTTTTTCTTTTTTTTTTTTAAATTGCTGTCACGCACAGCGCATGCACACACAATATCCTCCTTTGCTACTCTCTCCACTGAGACGGAGAGCATGCACAACAAGGGGAGGAGCGCAGCAGAGTACACGTGGGGTGCTAATTTGATATGCACAACTCAAGGCTCTGGCTCCCTTCAAAGAGCCATAAATCCCATCTCTAAATGATTCTTATTTTCAGGTGATATTCAATTTCTGCCAATAGATCCACCTAAGTGTTACACACTGGACCTTTGAGATCACAAATTAACCAGTAAGCTAATGCTTCTATCAGCACAGAGTCACATAAAAGACTGACAAACACATTAGGTGGGTTCTTCTCATTCACAAGAAGCCAGACCAGACGACAGCTTACCTTGTGTATGCACAGTTTTATTGCTACTTAATGACTTAATGACAGCGTCAACCTTCCTTTGGGAACATATCGTTCTTGAAAATTCACCACTTTGGCTCATAACAACACTTGCAAAAGAGGCAAAAATGAAGATCCCAAAACAATAAAAGCAAAGGAGTTTAGTGGGGCGGCTGGAAGAAACAGGCCTAATCTGCATGATCATCACTATGGCACGCGCTAGTGATCAAATACGGAGGGGGCTAAATAATAGATCACAATGGGGCTGTCACTGCCTTTTGTTTTGATGTGTGCACTGTGATGAGGCAGAGAATGTGCCTTGCAGTTTAACTTACAGACTACTGCTCATCTACAGTAGTGTGGCACATTTGCCCTGTCACCCAGCGCACATGACTCGATTTGGGAAGAGAAAGGAGCGGGATAAGAGAGAGCTGTCACACCGAGAGACGATATGATCGCTACTAAAATTAGATAGTGATAACATTTTTCTGGAGAGAGACTGAATGAAAGTGAACAAACTGAGGCAAAGGTTGTCTCACCCCACCGCAACTGGTAAGACGACTTTGAGACAGCGACTATGATGTGAGCGGAAATGAAAGAGACAAAAATACAGGAGGGAGCAAACGGGTGCTGATTACAATGTTGAGGAAGAAAGAGAGAAGAGGGGAGGGGAGAAAACAAACTCGAGTCATCATCGCTAATCGTGTTATCATACTTTGATGTGTCAGTGGCGTACACAATGTATTTCTATCATTTATGACTTTTAGTGAACACATGATGGCAGAGGATTACATTTGTCAGTAGGGGAGGGGGCTTTGAAAGAGATATGCTAATTTAGCCAAGGAGCAAAAGAACAACATCAAATATGTACCAATGAATAGCCAAGGGACTTTCAAGTCTTAATATCCTTCAGAAGTGCTTTATCTTCGCACCACAACCTGCATTTACAGCACAAACAGGAAAAGAGCCAGTTGTAGCTTCAAAGCACCGCTGGTCCATGAGTTTAATTCCAGATCAGGCTCAATAAAGGTTATCAGCTGGACCACTAATGAAACAAAGGCGAGTGCACATAAGCAAACGGTGAAAGCATGTTTCGCACCGCCCCCTCTTTCTCTTCTCCTCTGCCTCTCTCTTCTCCTCTTCCTCTCTCCTTCTTTCATGGCAGACGTTTGATTTTGGATTTTTTTTTCTGTGCCAGCGTTTTAAGTTTTGCATCAAAGTGACTGGAAACAATACGCGACCCGCCTGACTCTGACTCTCTTCTTGCTCTCCCGCAGTCAGCGTTTGGAATCATAGCAGGGTGGTGCTTGTTTGATAGCTTGATAGTCATTTGTTTTGATCTGCGACTCCTTTGTCTCTGTTTGGGTCTGAAACAATAAGAGATTAGAACCCTAGACTGAGGGTGCAAGCGCACAGAAAGAACAAATGCTTTCTTTGTTGTTTTCCTTTCAAGTTTGCTTCTTTTTCCCCACAAATCTTGCAATCTTTTTTTCGCCTCCGAGTGACTTTCTGTGCTCTTAAAGTCCCCCAAAAAGCCTCTCTCAGAGGGTTGTTATGAGCTCGAGCAATAATGATTTTGAGCTGTTGCATACGCAAAAGGTTGCCTTGCTAACTTTCTAGCACACACTGACAACAGGCAAAATTGGTTCCTGTTGGTTCCAGTGATGGTATCCCAATTATGAAACCATGAACACAGGGAGAAGGGATGCATGATGTGAGCATCACAATGAGGAGAGTGGTAATCGAATGGGGACCATATTAAAGATCTTTTTCTCCGTCTTCACCATCAAACATCAAGGCAAGAGACAAAGGAGAACAGGAAGAGAGAAAGTGCAGTCTACCAGTAGAGGCCTTGACTGAAGATGAAAGCTTTCTAGGAATCAAAGAAGCCCCATCACTCATTATACCTTGGTGGGATGCCTCAATCCCTATTCTCCACAGTCACAGCACAGGATGCCACACGAGAGGTGGACAGAGGATTCAGGGTGAAGGTCAAAACTAATCGCAGTCCTTTCTTGGAATGACAGTAGTAGAATTTTAAATATTTAGGTTTTTCCAGGTTAGAATACCGGGAATTCCATCATCACTAGGATGGGAATGATCAAAATGAGAATCACAATGTCCTGGAGAGTGACTAGAATGGCTGAAAGCATTTGGTCAATAGACAGTACGGCTGAGACTGGTGGCTGCAGAAAGGCTGAAGCAGCACCTTCCCCTCATATGAAA
The DNA here is from genome assembly GCF_004916995.1 of Morone saxatilis. Classification (NCBI taxonomy): domain Eukaryota; kingdom Metazoa; phylum Chordata; class Actinopteri; family Moronidae; genus Morone; species Morone saxatilis. The sequence continues at coordinate 4,457,758 of NW_023339729.1, forward strand.
GAATTCAGACACAGATATCTCTGTCTCTTTACTCAGAAAGCCCAAAGATAAGGCTGCACAGAGAGACAGAGAGCTCCAGTGAGGAGAGCAGGAGTTATGGCAGGGTTGGCAGGGAGGTCAGCGATTTTAATAAGCAGGACACACAATCTGATAAGGATGTGACTCCACATTGACACACTTTGTCTCTCCGGCAATGTGAGGCTCGTCCCGGACAGTCACCTACCCTGCCTCATTTCCTCCCATCATGCCTTCTCCCCCTTCCCCACCTCCCCCCCGGTTGTCCCCTCCCATCCCTCTGTTGTTTCGTTTTATCTCTGCGAAAAATAATGAAAGC
>NW_023339729.1:4458191-4469891 GCF_004916995.1 Morone saxatilis
GGGGGGGGGTCTTCTTCTTTCCAATGAAATTATGAGCGCAGAGGAGTCTCGGGTGCAGAGCTCATTTGCTAAGACTGTGAGGCAAATAGTCGTTAAAGAATGGCCCATAAGTAGGCATTAAATGGAAATGCCTGCGATTCCTGTGGATTAGCATAAGAACCTTTTCTTGCCAGGCCAGCTAATAATATTCATTTAAAATAAATACATGAGAAACGAATCTGTTTGAAAAGCGGGGCGATTGCACATATTTACTGAAGGGGCCGTCGAAATGAAAGAATGGAGATTCATGGAGTGCTTGGAGGGATGTGGACTTGTGAATCGTCAGTTCTTTGAAGTTCCAGAGACTGGAAAATTAAAGTCTTTACAAAAAATTAGAGGAGGAGAAAGGTTTTATGATTCAGTAGACTTGCGAGGGAACACAAGGCTGAAGATGTCAAGTACTTATAGCTACGTTAAAGGAATGTATTAATCTTGTTTGTCATGATTGTGCCACACTGCAGATGGTAACCTTTGATCTTTTACCTACGGCAGCAGTGACTTCCTGTTGAACTATGCGGAACTTAACTATACTGCCGTGAGTTTTTGTCCCTGATTCAGCATGTAACTCTATCAATAGATGCGAAAGTTTTATTTTGTTAGCAAAGTCTTAAATCTTTGACATGAAAGAGTGAGTTCTCAGTAGTCCAAACACATCAGGCCTCTGTTGCTCATAGGTTCTCTGTTGCTCGTAAGTTCGTAGGCCAAGCCAATTAAAATGACCCCCCTACCCCTCGAAAAACAAACACACCCGCACATACACACTTCCGCAGGGCCTTGTTTATATACCCTGTGTCAGCAAATGTGTCAATGTGTGTCCTGTGTGCGCCGGCTTCTAATGATGCTGGCCCATCATGATGGCCCAGTCAGACACTGACAGCCAAGCGCTAAAGTGGAGGAACTCCAGCCGTTTCTATAGCTACTGTGGAGTTCAAAGGCGGCCATCTTTTTCTGAGCATAACAAGAGAAGAAAGAGGCCATCACAGAGCAAGAGACCAAAGACGACCTCCAGGGTTACACGTCAAACCTGGCCCCCGCGACCCGCAGACCCTCGCAGCCCCCCTTACCCCATGGTGTGAAGGCATGGTCCCAGGATCTGTGGCTGGACTGTCAGAAGCCTCAGACGAGGTCAACAGAGCCAGGTAAAGATTCTCCTATCAGTATTATATTAGCCCACTTTCTTAAAGTCAAGGCTTTGAAGTGACACCAAAGTCTGTTGCAAGTATCTCTCATCTTATGTCCTTTTTTCTAAAACACTGCAGTGTCGACATTTCAAGCATCTTTCAGCGTTTAATGTTGAGCCTTTGATTTTTTTTAAGACACTAATTTTAACATCTTCAAGGGAGAAGTGAAGTCTCTGCATTTGGGTTCTTTTGTCTGCTGTCTTCTGCCCTTTCTCTCTTTACGATATGAAAAGATCTTAAAAGGAGAACTTGTTAAAAGGCGGATCTCCATCAAAAGTAATGCAGAATGTGCTTTTTTGGTGACATTTTTGCTACTTGGCCATTTTAACACGATGCCTGTCATCCTAGGGCTACTTCTACTGCTCTCACAAAGAAATTTTACAAAGCACACAGACAAAGACTGCATTTCAAGAGGCAAACAAACTTAGATTGGGAAACCTTTGATATATTATCATACAAAGTCGAACAGCAACCAGCAGCCTAAAAAACTCAGTTGTGTTGTGAAATTTGGGGTATTCAGCATTGAGTGCTGAGGCATCTGCTACACATCTGGTAAAGAAATCATCTCAGTGTCTGCGGGGTGAAACTGAAGACATATGGATTTACAAATGGTTATTGACGAGGGAGAGGGATAGAGGAGTGAATGTTGAAAGAGAGAAAAACTTTTATAGTTAAGTTTTTATCACTCTATCCAATTGTAATGTTAAGACTGGGTAATTAAATGATCTGTTCAGAATTTTTTAGGGTTGTCTTATTAGAATAGACATATGTCAGTGACACTATGATAATTCCTCCTGCTCATATGGGCTGTGGAAAGATCCTTACTAATTCATTTACAATTTATCATGTTTGTGTTATGCTTGTCTATCGCTTGAGTCATTTGTTTTTATAGTTTTGTCAAGAAGAATGCCTTGTCTTTTACTGCAAACCAAATCTACCTATGGGTACAAAGAAAGTAACCTTGAACCTTGAGCCTTTAAAAACTCTGTGGAGAGAATTTTATTAATGGCATGATAACATAAAAAGTCAATGTAAAGACATCAATAGATGCAAATTTTGCGCTACACGGCACAAATTGAGCTAACTATGTGTCTGCACAAGTGGAAAAGACAGACCTGAGAAAATGAGTTGAGAGTTCAAGTGAGATACCATACACAGTCAGTGTGTGTGCTGCTAGCTAACTGCAGTTAACATGTGTCAGTGAAGACAAATAAAGACTGCACAAACCGATTATGGGTCAAATTTGTGCAAATAAGGCGAGGCAAAAATGGGCTTTTTGTCTATATCTATTTCCTGTTTATCCCACATTATATACTATTCATTGTATATATTACACACATTACTCTATGCTTTACTGTTTTTTGCACTTCTGCTTAGATGCTACATTTCATTATTCCAGTTCTAAAGTAGGGACAAAATTGAGTGAATCAACTAAAGCTAAATCAGGCTTCAGGAGGTTCCAGAAGCTTCGTTCAGACTGTCTTTAGTTCAATTTCAATTCATAAAAACAAAAAAACAAAAGTTAAACATCTTCTTCTTCAAGCTCCACTTTTGCCACAATGCGACATTATCCGGCAAGGAGCTGTGGTGGCCAATAAATTACATGCAAATGCACATTCCTGGTGGATTACTTTGTAATATTTCTACTTTTTACCTCACAATCTACGCAACAAAAGATAATGTAATTGCCACTGTGATACCTTCCCAGAGTTCTTTATCAGAATATTATGAACCACTCTACAGTGTATTTGCATCTGACAAGCCTTTACACTAATGGATCTGTTACTCAAACTAGACTTCCTGTATCGTATTTCATTGTCTCACCAGTATACGAACAACATGCCCCCACCTCCTCTGTGTTGTTTTATCACGGGGCTGTTTTTGGTCTGACAAATTCTAAAACAGATCATTCCTCGAGGTATCTTCCAGAGTTATTGTCTTATTAGTTCGAAAGTCTCATATTAATAGTTTCATTACAGTGTTTCCTTGTTTCCTGGTAGTCTGTCTGTTTGGCATAGAACAAGGACTGAATTTCTTACAGTGTAGTCACATTAGCAAAGGATCATTTCAAGGCCTGTATGGAAAGAAGAACTAATAACTGCGACCAACTCTTTCAACATGTGTATATCATGTACATAAGTGTTGTATTAAGAATCAGAAAGAATCAAAACCTTCCTTTAAACTTGTTTGCCTCAACCTCAACTACACACTCTGTAACAGGTGTGATGTCAGTCTTGCCCCTTTCCCATCCTCCCTTCCCCTGTCTGCTCTGTTTCTCACTCTTTTCCAGCCAAGGATACCAGTTTGTATCTATGTATGGAATCATCAAACAAAAGTGAGCTTCACATCACATCAGGTAAAGAAGGCATGCCCAGGCACTTCTAACAGCCTCCCAAAGATGCCTGTTTTAAGTCCTCACAAGAAGGCTGCCTCTCATTGAAGTTCAAATGGATAGCTCTCGGGCACAAGCTTTCCAGGGGGGAGGGAGGGAGGCTTGCTCACCTCTATACCAAACTCACACATCCTAGTAGGGAGCTACGTGAGGGGGAAAAAAAGAAAAGAAAAGTGCAGCTCATGGGCAAAGCAACTGATTCCTTCTTTTCTGTCTCTCAAGTAGCCCCCCCATCCCCTTTTATCACCCAGCCGCACCTCGCTGCCCCCATCCCCTCGAGCCACTACTGCAATGTCAACAAAATTGGGTCTGGGAATGTGGCCGTCTGATGAAAATCAGCTTGCTCAATGGGATCCTCACATGAAAAGAACGGCGCCTCAACACAGATTTCCGTATCTATCATTATGAGCCCCATCTATAGTGAAAATGAACTAATTGTCTAGTTATTGGTGCCTTGTTATCCACAGTACGCCCCAGCTGAATGGTCTTTCGCCAAGAGGACCTGCCATTGAATAAAGACAATTAAACTACAAAGGGCTCGATTACAACTCTGCCACTTTGATGAGGGAACAATAATTCCGCCAATACCAATCCTTATGAGTTCCTCAGGGTTAAACATTTTGGGGGAAACAGTGTTAAGCTGTATCAAATTAAGTCAGAAGGGGGAAGTTCATTTAATAGCTTAGAACTCCAGATCTCAGTCTAAATATCTTTTCCCATGAGCCTTTGCCTGCTCTGCCCCTCCTCCTTCCCTGCAGAGAGGCCTAATTTTCCTGTTTTCACCAAGGAAGATTTCACGGTTCACAAGATCAAAAGCTTGCATAAGCTCTGCGTTTGTTTACATCAGCCTACACCCAGACAAATAAAGCAATGCTGACTATCTTTCTCTTTCGCTTTCCTGGCTTTCACTCGTCCCCCATCACACATGACCTCCCACCTCCGCTCACTGCACACGCTCTGCCTTTCTTCTCCCTCCAACAGTCCCAGGTGGAGGACAGGGTTGAGAAGCCCATTCCTCTCTCTAACTTGGTCCATATTCATGAGGTGATTCCAAAGAGTTTACAGCTGAAGCTAACACTAAACTTGGATTCTCTGAAACTGCCGTCTCAGTCTGCGAGAGCAGTGACAACTTCTTCCCAGTCTCCACGTGGTGGATTTTGACACAGCCGAAATGAGGTCCTTTGACATTTGAAATGGAAGTGTGACAAGAGGGACAAAAACAACCACCAAATCAACACATGAATAAATAATCTGTTTGCTTTTTCACTGTCCCATTTTGACAAACCACAAGCCATCCTTCCTGAAAGATGTCTGTGACTCATTTAGCGCTGAACTGTTTTGAATGAACACGTCTCTTTGATGTTTGGCTGAGGTTTCACATGTCTTTATAGTTCTATTGTTTTATAATTTTCCACTGATTGGAGTCCCTTAAACTATAAAAATCAGATATCATGCCAGCAAACATTGTGAATAAACTGCTTCAGTATTACATATTGCAATAATTAGTGTGTTTAAAATCTGTAACTTTCTGCACATTATCGCCCTCTGACGGCAGAGGGGTTGTTTTATGTAAATGAAAGATATGAAGTCGCTTTGTTAGGCCACATCAGTTACATAGAATCAAGGCAGACAATGGCCCAGACTGCAGTAAATGTAACCTGCTCACACAACCTAATTTACAGTCAAGTATGACTCAAGACATTCTCAAGAACTTCCTGAGTTTTAAAAGGATCCCTCATTCCTGGTTGCAAATAAAGTGTAAAAATTGCATTTTATTGGCCTTGCAACATTTCATTTGTCACCAAGCCAATATATTACTCACAAAATTTTGGCTTCAAAATTCTCCTAACATGAAGAAAATGTTTTTTAAAAAAATATTAAATTAAACACAATCAATCCAAATAAAGGCAATAATGATTCAAAGAGCATTAGTGAGGTCACATATTGTCGGAGGGAAAGTCAGGATTCCCATTTTTTTTCATTTTTATAATCTGTTAGATATGTGCATCTGTCATCACTCAGTGTGGTTCTTTCCCCTAGCTATCATCCATATGAATATTATCAGATGCCCCAAACCAAATATTCATACAAAAACTCAGTGGCACATTTCAAAAAAGTGATTTTCTAGCATTGCTTGTACACAAAGTGACTGATGCACACAAATTGCAGATATAAATGATGTTTGTTTTGATATGTGAAAAATCAAAATTATTTCCCTTTCTAGAAAAAACACTGAAACTATGGCATGTGTAAACTGTTGAACATTCATTGTAATTATTGATCGTGTACAAAAGGGATACTGTAATTATGGTACAGCTGGCAACAGTATATTGCTAATCAGCATTGGCCCTACACCAGCAACACCTCCCACATTAACTGATATCAGAAACAGGCCAGGTCAGTGTTTTGTTCTGACCTTCAAATAATTTCAAACACTGAATTAATGAATCAAAAAACCTTTCACGGGAATAATGTTGGGTAGTGACTAGGAAGACACGGTGTGACAGAGACAATGCCCTACATAGTGTGTGTAGTGTCTGTCTGTCTGTGTGTGTGTGTGGGGTGTGTGTTTGTGTGTGTGTGTGTGTGCGTGTGTGTGTGTGGATAGCTGTTTTATTCATTTCAATGGCATGCAAAACTTGTGAAAGTTTGGTGCTTCCATGTGTGAAAATTCACACATATGCAGCTCTTGTAAGCTCTCTTTTGAACAGTCTTTACTGACACTGTCAACAAGGACAGGTGGGACCCGACAAGCCAGGACAAGCCGTTCAGCATTTCTGTCTAGAGCACAACTGAGTGTCCAGAAACAGTAAATGTGCCACACTGTGTGTTCCTTCACCAGACAGATGACTGTATTAATGCTTTGTTTATAAGTATAAACACTTTTTTTGCATCCCTGCCAATATATTTCCACTTCATCTACAAGCAACTTGGATAACTGCAAGCTTTTCAGACATCAGAACCATCTGCAGTAAAATGATTTGGTGTCAGTCCCTCAGAATCAAGAACAAGTGCTTCTTTTTGACCTTGTGATTTTGTGCTTTGATGTTTAACAATCACAAAGGGAGAAATCAATTCAAATGTCATAATGGGAGATATTGATTTTGATGAACAACAATGCAAAACAGCTACAAGAGAGGTTACATTTTAACTAAGAAGTTTGGTTAAAGGGTCTTAAACTTAAATCATTAACCAAAGTGCTGCAGATAAAGTACAGTAGGTGGAGAGAAAGTGGCTACGCCATAAAAAGTAAACCACACAACCTCCAAAATGCTGTACACACACAACATAACACCTGGAATTACTGATTGATGATATTTTACAGTGTAAAAGTATCTAAGGGTGGAATTCCTTCGATATAAAACCAGGCCAACAGGTCCAATAAATTCACACAAAACCTTCACCTCCCACAATCTGTGGAAATTACAAGGATCTCAGACAAGAATACTTCCCACAGAGTACGTAAAGTCTGGTCTTGAGCAGATTACAAGCCAGAGGTGTGCACAGGAGAATGGAATGCCCCCCTAACTCCCACTCCCACCCCTACAATGCAATTGGACAATAACATGTGGGTAGTGGGGTGGCACATCTCAGAGATAGAAGAGGAAGAAGGGGGAGCGAAGTACCTGGTTCTGGTTCTCATGAAGGCTTTATAACAGCAAGACCAGTGCCAGCAGTTGAGGGGCCCAAGGCGTACAGAGTAAAAGAGTTACAGCAGGGGAGTGTGCACCACTGAGCCTCAGCCAGAGAGAGAAACAGAGAATGTGAAAGAGAGAGTTTGAATTACTTTTTAATAAGCAAAGATGTTCACTTTACAAAACCGTCAGTCAAACTGTCCTTCAAAAGACCAAAACTACAACGTTTCGGCATCAAACAAGAGAAAGCAGTGCTTGTTTAAACGCACAGTATATTTGTGTAGATGAAAACAATGTATTGTGTATTGTGTATATATTTATGTAAATATCTTATTTCAAGGAAAAGCCTAACCACTGCCTAGGGAGGAGTCAAACTTGAAGATGATTACGAGAACGTATTTCCCCTGCTCATCGCAGGAAACAAACAGTCCGACTCTGAATTTAACTCAACAAACAAGAACCATATGCTTGTCTTTCCTCTCCCGTCATCCCCTTCCACCACCCTCTTTTCCATGAGAAACATGTAAATACAAAGACCCAGAAACACATGTGGTTAGTCATAAAGCTGCAAATGTAACCCCCCCATCGTTTTTCTTCTTCTCTCTGTTCTGCCCCCAGCCTCGACCTCCTCACCCGAGAAACAAACCCGCAAGAAGGAGGGAGAGAGGGAGAAAAGCTAAGGAACAGGAAAACAACAAAAAAAAAAAAAACAAGAACAAAGAATGTTGGAGGGGATCACAGCATTGGGAAACTGACTTAATTGCCTGTGTGTGAAAAGAAAAGGAGAAGAGGGACAAGCTGGCGACAGGGAGCCAGGAGGAGAGAAAAAAAAAAAGACAGAGCTGCTGTGGGCTCCTGCCGACTGCAAAGCCATTTCCTCACAATGGTGGCCTCTTGTCATGCCAGGGGGGGCATGTTGGCCCATCAGTAAGTGGCATGTGAGATGAAGAACACAAACAAGGAAAGACAGGGCCACTACAGTCCTCATTAAGAGACGACTGGATTGCACGGTTGTCCGTTAGCTTGTTTGGAGACGGACAGATTCCCTCAGAGGCTGCCATTTTGCGCCCGCAACTTTCTACCTTCTCATCCAACTTAGTCCCTTCCCATCATCAAGGCCGATTAGCCTAATCGTTTGTGCTTTAGGGGTAGTTATCTTCTTGGGTGTTAGATGAAAATGGCTTGCAGCTGGGTTGTGTACAGCTCAATCTCTAACAGGTGCTGGGCTCTGTGGGTAAAGAGTAAACAATGGTGGCTAAGCCCCGAGCTTTGCCAGGCAGAGCGTCTACGATGGGAAACAGTCAGGCTTGAGGGCTCACACACCCACAACCCAGGTGGTTTTCAGAGGTTCATTTAGGCATGTGTAAACTCTTGGTGTCGTTTAACTTGTTTTGGATGGTGAAAATCTATGAAAAAAATGAAAAAATGGTAGGTTTAGATCATTTTAGCCACTAAATGATGATCTGGTTTCCATCGTAGCTGAAGGGAAAAAGACATGAGATAGAAGACAGTAGCTTTATGGAATCATTGAATAAGATATATGACATATGCACAGTGAAATATTGATTGAGATGATGAAGATCCCCTGTTGCCCCTTTGTCTCTCCTCATCATAGGATACCAGTTCCGCGAGAGTCACATGACTGCGTCACATGATGGAGGCTAGTTTTTATCCCTGTGGTGCCTGGGAGGCCTCCAAACCCAGAGTGGCCTCACCACATTTCCCACAGCCGTCTGGGGAATGGACTGCGGACCTGAAGGTATGTGTGAGGCACAACACTGAAGCACTAAGGCTGTCTCAGGATAAAAGCGCAGAGAAATTCCCCAGTTTCTAAATAAGAGCTCAGTTCAATATTGTCTGTGGCAGCCACACCCAAGCAAGACAACATGTGTGGATGACAATGTCTGGTCGCTTCTGCAGGTTCTTTGCGGTTTATGTTGGGATATTGGAACATAAACAATTTTTTGAATCAGCTTGAGCTGTAATTTGGGTCATATATTGTATATTTAAAGTGTTACTTTATCAATGCTCATTTTGTACTGGTCTACTTATTGATATATTCTGGTCATCTTCAGCTGTCAAAGAAAAACACAAATAGGATAACATGTACATGTGCACAGTAAGAGCAATGCTGAAACAATGTCATTGTTCAATTTGGGTTAAGCCGAGTTAAACTAAAGTGATAATATGACAATAATAAAATGAAATCACAGATTGAATAGCCAGCTCAAAGTTACTCATCCACACCCAACAAAAGAAAGGAACAACCACAACAGCAAAATTGCAACAAATCTAATTCTAGCAACAGCGTAATTCCAGCTTTCCTTTCAAATTAGCTTTTGCACTACTGACAGTAAAGTAAAATTTTTAAAAGGAACTGCTTGGCCACTTGTAACAAAAAAGGAAACCCAAATCGCAGAAGCAGCCTTTATCTGTGATAGATTTCCCCCTCTTGTCTATGCCACCAACTTATGACTGGACTTCCATGGCTTCAGTGTGGGGCTGGTTTATTGGTCTCATCTGTCCCAGATATAACTTTATGACAGGAGTATGTTTAGCTTCAAAGTCCTTTCTTACCCCAAACTCCAAACCAGTTCTCTGTTTGCATACCATGCTGCCCGCAATGTAATGTGGGCCAATGTGTTAACAAGACTCAAGGTTGCCATATCTTGACACATTAACATACTTTGTGTGTGCACAATGGCCCAAGGGGAGTTCGGTTCGAGCATTCATGTGAAAAACCACAACGCCTTAATCATTGTATTTTTAGAAATGCCGCTCCCAATATTCAGGATCGTACAAGAAAAGACAAGAGTCTGATGGATTCAAAATACACCACACACCCTCCAAACGGAGGCCACAGGCGAAGTCTTTCGAGGGACTGCATTCCGTTGGGTCACTGAGGAATGTGGACAAAGTTGCGTGCCACGACAAACTTGTGTTATCGGATCATTTGGCCCTTCTTAAGTCCTAAACAATGGCGGTCCGAGCGGTGGTCGGCATAGACCAACTTTGGGCCGCATGGCATAATTCTATCTCTGTTCCTCCTCTTGAGATCTGAGACAGATACCGTCCTGTGGTGTTTACTGACGAAAGAACACTGCTAAATGCAGCTGTGGTTCACCGATCTGTAAATATGGCCCTTGCCAGCCAAATTGTTCCCCTTGTTGACAGTGGTTTGGGCCCGAAGCTCTATCTTGCCCAAAGAACACAGGCTTCCCTTGGGGGTGGTTTGAGACCCGACAGGGGGGAGTTAGACAAAATAGATAATGCCTATCCACTGCTGACACAGAGTTGGCAGAGGTAGAGAGAAAGGGAAAACAGATGGATGGATGCTCCCAAAATAAATGAACAAAAGTTGTCCAAAAAGAGTGCTCTTAAATCGGAGCGGAGAGGGCCAGAAAGCTGCTATATGCCCTTTCTTCTTTGAGTTTGTGTGGGCAGTCGTACAGTTTCTGATTAGTGTAGACATAGAACTACTATCCATGAGAGAATCAGTTATCCACAATTTCTCAAGACAGTGGGAAGGTTCACCATCGATCTTGACAAAAAAATTAACAAAATCAGGGTTCACTTACTAGATCTTTTAAGAGCTATCTGGAGATGCAAAATACCATCTTTAAACACACAGCAGTTGTATGACCCCCTCCTCATATAGTTCCGTACTCAGGTCACATGATGATAACTGAGGGACTTTCATTCACTGATGAAGAATATCAGATATGGTTCAAAGCTTCAGAAAAAGCTGGCAAGTAGACCCAGAATATTTTTTTTGTCAAATTGCTCATAATTTGTTCTTCTGGTTGTCTTACTGCATTTCATTTTCTTAGATCAGAAGGTGAGTAATTTCTGAAGAATACATTTCTTTCATATTTTCTTATAACCACAGACCAACAATTTAGATGCAGATGCACAAGCTCTATTCAGCCGAGTGAAACTCAGATCTGGCATCTCCAACTTGCTGACAGATTTCTTTAAGCCCTCTAGATTTTTCTGAAAATGTGAAAATTTGCAATTGCATAATGGATAATCACTCAATATCCAGGTGTCGTTAGGCTTTCGATTTACCATGCACACATTATGCATAATAAGCAGCTTCCCATAACAAGTGCATATACATTTAAATTTTATTGACAGTGAAGACAAAGCCCTTTTCTATCTCTATTTTTAACCTCATATCTTGTGCATGTAATCTGCCAGGGTAAAGTCAGTTAAAGGAGCAGAGTTATGTACTTGCTCAACAGGCACAGATGCTAGTCAAGGTTATGTTGAATCTAGATGTTCCCTCCAGATAACAGATACCCCCACTACACCCTCACACCCACATACACATCACCCTCACAACAGAATGACAGAGAAACAAGATAGTTCAGGGAAGCTGGAAAGATAAGTAAACTTGACAACACAAGAGAATGGGAGAGTGGGTGAGTGAGACAGAGACAGAGAGAGACAG
>NW_023339729.1:4469910-4482523 GCF_004916995.1 Morone saxatilis
GAGAGAGAGAGAGAGAGATCTCCAGCAGTGCCAGCCGAAAGAGGATCAAGGTGGTTTTGGATGAGTTTCAGAGGTAAGCTGCAGTTAAAGCCCCTAGCTTGGACCGTTCACACGCAAATGCCAAGCCCCACCGCACACATCATGAAACACGAGACAACATTCAGGTGTTTGGTGACAGGAGAGAGGACAGCATTCACTGTTTGGGGTTCATTTCCAGAATACAAATGCCGTATCATTTGCAATATCCTTCCATTCTGTGGAAGAAATATGCTCATATTGCATTTTGTGTCTTTTCCATCTAGTTGATACTGACACTAGAAACTTACTCATGTGCATGTTAACAGATGATTTCCATTGCAGAAAGGTTCCATTTAGCTGCCCGTGGTGACATAATGTTCCTATATGACAAACACAATGGTTTAGTCCAAAATTTCATGTTTAACATGAAATCCATCTGAAGACTGGATTTTAAAAACAAACAGTGCAAACATTTGCTAACTCTGCACAATCAACAGCTCATTTGGACTTTTTGATCATTTTTATCTTCACTTTTTAATAGAAGCATGTGATCAACTGATGACAGCAACTGTCATCAGCATTGAACATGCAGGAAATATAATAAATGTTGGAAGCATGGAGGGATAAAATCCAGGTAAAACTTATTTAAACCAATCTGCTCTGAATAGTTTTTGGTGAAAATGTATGTTTCAGATTACCCTTAAAGGTCCAGTGTGTAACAGTTAGGAGGATCTATTGGGGAAAAGTGTAATATAATATCCATAGGTATGTTTTCATTAGTGTATACCAGTAATCATCTTAAAATAAGAATTGTGTTTTTGTTACCTTTTTTATCTACAGACACTGTGGGTCACAAGTTTGTCTCTTGTGCTTAGAAGGGGAGGGAGGGTTAAGTGAGTGAGTTATTGCAACTACACCGCTAAATGCCACTAAATCCTACACCATGGTTCTATAAAGCTGCTATAATCAATATTTGTATGACTAGTGGAATGTGAACGTTTTTGCTCATAATAATGAACCCATAGAGAACGATCCTGCAACTCTGAAGTTCCCTTCTGATCTACAGAGCATTTTACCATCTTTCAGCTCATCGTTTTGGTTCTACGGCCATCGTCTTACTAGTGTTTTGTTTCACTCTCACTGCTCTCAACAGCCTCGTTTCTAGCAGCAGCAGGAGGATATTTTCAGTGGAAAAGCTCTGATCATTCAACAGTACACTACCTGCTCAGCACCAAACAGCAAGCAGGCAAGTAGCTAGTGACCATAGTGGAGCATTTAGTAGCTAATGAACCCTATATTTCTCTCAGGAAATGGTGGAGACCAAAACAGGGGCTAATGGATAGTAAATATTGGACTACATTCATCAAGTGAACAGAAACACAACTCAAAATGAATGCTACTGATCTTCTGTGTCTGCTGGATGTGTGAATAGGCAGCTGTGTGCTTAAATGGTCACGATCAACTTCATACGATCAATATTTACAGTTTGTTGTACTTTGTTACAAGAGGCCAAAAGAAATCCATTCATCTAGGTTTCGGTATACTAGCCTATACCTGTCAAACTGTCTTAATAAGACCTCTGAATTTCAATCATTTTAGCAGCTCGCCATTTTATCATTTGACTATGATACATTATGGGATAATGTATCATATTATGTGATGCTATGAGTAAAATCAAGCAGTGTAACATCAGTTAAACTCAATGCTTTCTCAGACAATTCCCTGCATCTACAGTGTTGCTCTATCATTACATGCTAATAGTTTTAGTTGTGATGATGACATATACAACCTTATGTATTGTTCTTTCATGTCCTTGTGACTTCAGATCCGTTAAAACACTGGATATGTGAATCTTCTGGTCTTTTAAGCTAAACGTTTAACATGGCGATAGCCTCCTAATCACTGCCAGCCTCCAATCAGGCCATTTGACCCATCTTCTCTCTGTTTCTCGCCCTTCGGTCATTACAGGAAATGAAAGTGAACAATCCAACTAGCTTTTCTCACTCTCACTTTCTTTCTCTCTGTTCAAGCCCTCTATCTGGCACCGGGTTCCAATGTTTATGCATTTACTGAGATTGCTGGCGGGATTGTCAGAGAAAAAGGAGGGTTTATATTTTTTTTCTTTTCTCTCTTTTTTTCCCTGTGCAATCTCTTGCCTTCAGAAACCATTAATGCCCATTCAACATCAACATCAAGGCACAGCTTTGATGTCTATTCTGGCAACAGACCTCTTTCTTTCTCTGCTGCCTGCTGCTCTCTCTCTGTCTCTCTTCTTTTCTCTATCCCCCTTTATCCCTTCCTCTTCCCTTCGCTCACTCTTTACGGTTACTGTACAATCAAATAATTAAACGGATTGTCGACAAAATGATTTTACCTGGCAATTAAATATGCAAAGCGAGTCGGCAAGCAGTGTATGAGAAGGCGATTAAAAAGGGGCCCACTGCAAATCTACAAAGGCTTCACCAGCACAATAGGCAGCAGCCCCTGCCTGCCTCGCACACTAGCTTAGCCTGGGGAGTGACTGGTGCCTCTTTATACCAGTCTCACACAGCCATGTTTACAATAGCCTCAACCATGCTATGCCAATTACCACAATGCAAGGAGAAATGAATGCCAGTGTTTGGAGAAAAGACGGGGATGAAGGTAGCAGCGTTTGAGACATATGGGGTGTACAGGGCGGCGGGGAAAGAAAAGCGTATGCTGCCAATGAAATCAAAGTTACACCACAGAAATGTTCCCCATTGATAAAAGGATGCTGTGAAACAATTGTCTGCTTCAAATTCAAATTTAAGTTTAAGGAGTCAAAAGTCAAGTTTCCGTGAAGGCAGGAACTTCAGAACCGGTGTATAACCTGCGCTGCACTTCAACAAAGCACCTATTAGGACTGGAATGCCACAGAAAGGCTGAGAGAAGATAGCGGGGGGGCAAGCTCCTGATGTGCAAGAGAGGGAATGCGACAGTCAATGTCCATCTATCAACGCTTCAGTGGGGAAAAATGCAAGCAATTTTCCTGGATAGGTTTCCCTTCAAAGCCGGAGCCCCAAGAGGCTGTAAAAATAGAGTTGGGGAGAGGCGAGGAGGGTGGGGTAGAAGGGTGGAGGGTTACACCTGCCCCGTTCCAGACAGTTCAACAGAAACTAGCTGGTTCAGCCTGATTAAACCCTCCTCATTGTAAAGTTAAAACCATGGAGGGATTGATTTTAAGGTTTGGGGAGTATGTAATGCATTGATTATGTGTTGAAGTTTCCCCACACTGTGCCTTTGATGAAAAGAGTCTGGAAAATTAATCTGCTATTTGCGGTGTTAAAAATATAAACTGTTCAGGGACGGCTGCAGTAAAATTATTTTTTAAGGCAAAAAGGAGTGTATAAGAAAGAGAAAACCTACAGTATCTCATAGATGTGACAAGCATTCTCGGCTTGTCTGTTTTTCTTTCTTTTCTTTGCCATATTGCCAGGAACAGCTACCAGGGGAGAAAGAAATGAGAAAATCATTTTGTGGGAAGTGAAAGCTTGTCAGTAATGACTGTTGTTATCTTTGTTACGTGGCTACCTCTGCTTTTTTCCAATTGCAAGTCTCTCTTTATGTCAACAATTTGAATTGAG
The DNA here is from genome assembly GCF_004916995.1 of Morone saxatilis. Taxonomy (NCBI): domain Eukaryota; kingdom Metazoa; phylum Chordata; class Actinopteri; family Moronidae; genus Morone; species Morone saxatilis. Next base: position 4,473,534 of record NW_023339729.1, read on the forward strand.
CTGTACAAGTGAGTGAGCCTGCATGCAGCAGACAGCCTGCGCTCCCCACCACTGAATTATTTCCTTGTATTAAATGATTTCTTCCCCCCACTGCTGAAATAAAGCCAGATAATTGAGGCAAACATGGCTTGGCCCTACGATAGGGGATGCAGGGTGCTTCATTAATGTTTGTGTTGACTGTCAGAGAGTAGCGCTGGTCCTCATTGCTCTTTAATAAGACCAATTAGCCCATGCCCCCATTTCCATGCTTAATGCCTCCCATTTAAGTGCTGAATACAGAACATGCACATTTAACCACTAAGGGGCTGTAATGCATCAAAAGGTTACAGGCTTTTAGTGATTCTTGTTTACACTGTCAATTAACAGCTTGCATTTATGAATTTAAACTTCTTTTTTTTTTTACAGAGGCGAGATGTGTTTTACAGGTTTTCATTTAAGCTGTTTGTGAAAGTACTGGTAATAATGGCCGTATGACGTGACTACAAAAATGAATTTTGTTGACCATTTGGTTAGATGAGGGGTCAGCTCTCCACCTTCTGCACAACTCTGCACTGTGCCGTGATCACAGCACTGCGCTGCTGCGCCTCTTTAATGGTGGCGGCTATAACTTTTTATGTTCTTCATTACTGATAGAGACATGAAGGTTATACAGAAGGCAGGTAACTGTCAAGAATAATTATTGGGAGTATTTAACAACGGGTTCCACAGACATGTCCGACATAGCCAATTCTGTCATTTTCAGTATGCGTCATTTCACTATAGCACGTATGGAGTGTAATTTCGAATTGAGCAACTGATACTGATGGCTTTTAGTGGGTTTTAACAGCATTACATTGGCTTACATGGCTTTTACAGTATGCTTTAGAAATGGAATATTATCAGGACCGAGTTTTTTGGTTTTTTGCCCAGTGTGCGGGTGTACAACATGCGACAAAGGTCTATGCTCAGAATCATACCGGTTAATATGTTACGTGTCTTAAACCACTCGGCTGATCGGACACCCTGACACTCTTGAGGTTTGGTGTAAAACACTTGATTGGTTAAATAATAATCTAGATTTTTGCTTTTCTAGATTTACATGACTACAAGGATCTCTTGTATCTAACGCATACATATTTATCTAGTCCACTCTTGTCACCTCTAATTAACTGGCATAATAGAAATGATCTCTTACTAATGTTGGGAAGTGTGCTGTGCAGTAAGAACTAGCTGTGATATGGCAATATATTAAGATGGCATTCAGAGGTGCTGTAACATGTTATTCTGTACAATCATGAAAGAAGCAACTCCAGGCACAACAACTTTCATTTGAAAAATATAAAACTTTAATAAAGGCTACATCTCTCAATAATTACAATAATTATAGGTCCATGTAAATCTTTAAATGAAACTCTTTATATAATGTATAATTTACAGTTTAGATAGAATGAAACAAAACAAAACAAAATGCTGTGGTGTAAAAAAAAAAAAACATGATTACAGGATATTATTAAAAGCATAAAAATATCTTTTCAACATAAAACCCTTCTGAAAACCAAGGGATATATATTAAAACCCTGAAACAGGGTAGCACATGGTATGGCATCCATGTAGGCACAGGTGCTGTACTCATAAAACACCAGCGATAGTGTGTGTGTACTGTTTGTGTGTGTGTGTGTGTGTGTGTGTGTGTGTGTGTATGTGTGTGCGTACTCTACGTGTGCATCACATGTGTCAGTATCCATACTTCAGAATGCATAATTACAATGTATACAGGAGCTCTGCTATATACGATGTTACTGTAACAACATTCAAAGGATATCGGAGCCATAATTCTTCAATGTTCACTTTTTTTTCTCTTTTTTGTGTGTTTTTTGACACGCTAGCTGACTTCCACAAGAAGTCGTTCTCAGTGACCCAAACTGGTTCTTGTTAGCGCAAGTTATTTTGGTGTGCGGGCTGTAAACACTGCCATTATTAGGTGGTACAACTTGTGCTCCAGGTCTCCTCTCTGTGTGTATCTGCAACTGTTTCCATCCCCCCCTGTGCAATGCCTGGTTCACAAACAAAGGCACAACAAAAAAGATTGAGCTCTGTCGCCGGACTGAGAGAAATAGAGAGGGGGAGAACGAACGAGGGAGTGTAAATACTAGTGTGACAAACTTAACATTACAAACTATCAGCAGCATATAAGACTGGGATTGACCATTAGAATAGTGGAGGGAGTGCGCCTCGGAAAAGACCACTGCTAAGGTTGTTAGTTTGGGTCAGACGGGGCTACAAGGCTATGGGAGGTGCTAGGCTAGTGTCACGTCCTTTGTGTAAAGTAAAAACAAACATAAACAAACACTAAACAATATCACCAAAGTTTTCTCCCAACATTCAAAGCAGCTTGCCCATTGGCTGGAAATAGGGAGGGGGAGGGACACAGGTTCAAGAAGACTCAAAAGGGACAACAGGGAAAAGAGTGGGTTGTTTTTTTTTCAATAAATACTTAATAAAAACTTTCAACTCATGACAAAAAGCATCTATATATATAATACATGTATATATACATATATGCACGTATGTATATGCACATGTACAGACGTTTTTGTAACGACGTTGGAGTGTAACATTAAGAGCAGGTTGGTGGCACTGTATTCAGCGCCTGCTAGTCCATTGCACTCGGCCGGGAAGCCGGCGTGAACGCACCATCAGTCTCTCATTACATCACAACAAAACAGTCATCTACATCTTCAGTGGTTATATTCAAGAAGAGGCGGGGTCTCCCCCCCACTGGCCTCCAATCATCATCATCATCAATATCATCCTTGTATTGGTCTTTTAAAGTCTCTCGTGTCATTCCCTTGTGTTTCTAAGGCTGATTGGTTGATAAAGTCAGGGAGGGGCGGCACCTCCTCTGGGTTCGGCATACTTCATTGGCTCGTCTTCCTTCAATCACTCCTCTTGTGCTGGATATATTAACTCTGTTTAGCTTAATATTAAGAAATAGAAAAAAAATCAAAACAAAAAAGGAGTCCAGAGTGTTTGTTAATTACAAAGAGTCTCTTGCTCAAGTTTTTTAGGGACAGTTTAGCTTTTGGTTGGGTGGGGAAGGGCATCGGTTGGTTGGCAACAAAGTGGCTTTTAGTCCATCCTCTCCACCTTGCCCAGGACCTTGCCCTCGTACATGGGCAACACGGTGGCATCCTCCCACACCTCCTCGAACACGGCACCACACTCAAACTCATCACTGGCTTTCTTGAAGTAGTACCTGAGGAGGAAAAACAAAGAGAGAGGTCCGTGATTAGAAAACGCTGAGCGTAGGTGTATGTGGAAAAAAACATAAAAAGTTGAACTCAACGAAAACTGACAGAGTGGCAGCAGGAGTGCATCTGATACATTTCATCGTGTTTTAAAGCGCTTTGAGGCACCTACACGACTACTTCCATATACAGGCTCGCGCACAACTCCCTTTAGTCCAAATCAAACACAAACACACACACTCTGAGAGCCAGAAATGGATCCTGCTCAAAACAACTTAGTCATAGCCTTCAATGCCATCCCTGCACACTTCAAAGGCAGAGCCTGACTCCACATCACACCGCTGCACAAACAGAGTTGAACCCTCCGTTTAAACACTCCCTGTGATAATTCAAGCTGCTAGAAACAGCCAGTTTGTGTGTGTGCTCATCCATGTGTGCTTGTCTCCTCATCCACTTGTTCATCTTGACTGCTGGCCATTCTACAGATGCCTATCTGTCCTGCAAGGTCTTATTAAAGTTGAAGGGTTAATTAGAGGCTGTCTTAAGGCCCCCCCCCTCTTCAGCAGTGCCCCCTCCCTTTCTGTGTCTCCATGGCTTCTAATTGGGCTGGCTGTCAAATGAAGGGCCTTTCTGTCACACAGGTTGACATTTCAGGTGCCTGAGAGTCTGCCTGTGACTGCAAGAGCACACTCCGTTGCTTGCACATAAACACGCACAAGCCCTATGTTTCTCTCTTACACAGCGCTCGCTATCACACACACACACACACACACACACACACTCACACACACACTTCGGGCAGCTTTCCGATCACCAGCAGAGAACAGAGGGGAAAAGAGAGAGCAGGAAGGGTAGAAAGCGGGGGGAAGCGGAGCACAGGCCTTCCCTGGCTTGGTGAGTGGGTGTGATAGATTGGATGTGGGCCGAGCCTGAGGGGCTTTACCCTGGGAGGGGGGAGGGTGGCGACCGCTCAGACGGTCTCCTGGAGGTCACAGGTCACCTAGCTAGCCCACTCTTCTTCTTCTCTCAAGCAGAGATAACTCCCGGGGTTAGCTTGGTCTCAGTGACTGTGAAGTCTCCTGGAGCTCCTAATGATTTCTCCTCTCTACTTTAAACCCAGCAAAAGATCAGCAGGAGGGGATTTAATGATAAGCTTTGTAATGGAAAAATGCCTCATTTTGCCCATGTGTGTCTGCGTTCAGGATACAAAAAAAAAGCTCTGTGTTTTATGAGCAATCGCTCAGCTTAGAGTCATTCAAACAACACATGTAAGGAGGGGCGTACAAAATGTACATAGTTATATTTTCCTTGTTGATTGTAATAACACAAATGAAGGAGGAGGAGGCTGCGTTACCACAGCTGCAAGACTTTCAACTCGAATGTGCAGCAATGTGACAGAGGGGTGATGGCTTTATTTAATCATAAGGCATTTCAGCAAAGTTTTTCTCCGTTGTCAAAGCTTTGCTGGCCAGGATTTTGCCTTTTTATCTTCATTATTAGAAACCAAATAAATGCATTGCCCTTCTAAATATAATTGGCAGATTTTTTTCAGGAGAAAACGCTACAATTTCACTCACAAATAGTTCAAAGTCATCACTTTGTTTCAGAGAGTGAGACTGAGAGAGACAGAAGGAGTCTTTCCATTGGAACATGTTTTATGTGGCAGGATTTTTCTCTCTTCGCAACATCTGGCACCAATATCGTCTGGCAGAGCCGCAGCGTACTGTTCTCCACTGTACCGCTGCCATGTCCAAATTAACCAACTCCACACATTCTGCTGCCATTGAAGCCAGACGCTTCATCCCCACCTCCCCCTCCTCTTTCGCTCGCTGAAGAGTTATGGGATAGCAGGGGTGCAATGACTTGTTTGCAGGCCTTCTTCTCTCTTGCCTAACAAGCAGATGTGGCTGTAAACTAATGTTGATGTCATGGCCATGCATGCTTTGTGTCTTTTCAGTGGCATACAACTTACGCAGTTGCTTGAGCAAGTCTTCCTGATTTAAATGTCTTCAAACTGACTGGCCATTATATTTTAAATGTACTTCCTTTCATTGTTTAGGAATTTCCCCCCATCGTCTGACATCGACAGGAGGTATTTTTGCCGTGTTAACTGCTATCACTCATTAATAGAAGAAGGTGCTTGCGGCATTTGATTTTAATGCCTGATGCAATAGTGTGGAGGAGGAATTTGGGGGCCTTGCAATGGTCTTTGTGCGCAAAATAAAATGTCCCAGGCTTCAAAGCCATATTTATTAAGGCTGCCTTACCATGGAAATCAGTACCAGATGTGAGAAAAAATTCACTCCAGAACCCCCCTCCTCTACCCTCCCTCTGTAAGCCCTGAATACAGTGGATCAGCCCATTTCTATTTCAACTATTGCACTCCAGTATTTCACACTCCCACTCAGCAGACGAGCATATACAAGTACAATAACAAATGCATACATACACAGATAACTAACCCTGCTACGGCATCAAGCCCATCCGAACAGGTGTGAATAAAACATCTATCCGTTTACGTGCTAGTGTACTGTGATCTGTGTCAGTGGTTCATATTTACCGGTAGTTGCCTTTCTTGCTAAGCTGTTCCTTGAAGTGTCCCAGGGTGAGGCAGTGGGTCTTCATCATGCTGCGATAAGGGATCTCCTCACCACAGAAGAAGTAGGTGACCACTAGCTCCTTCGACCTGCAAATGCAAAATGAAAACTGGTTTTAAACGGCTGCACTTGTAGGAGAATGGGTCAGATTGTTGAATGTAGACAAAGAGTCTTTGGAGTATTGTTAATTAAGGATGCCAACAGACAGCTGGCTCGCCGAGGGTCAACCAATTAAAACTAAAAGAGGCCTCACAGTCAGGTGTCTGTAGCTTAACATCAAACACCACAACCCATTCAACAACAAATGTATGAAGGGGGCTGATTTGAGTTACCAGGGGCTACTTAACACATCTTTGTTGGGTTCCAGTGGTGAATGTGTGTGTTGGGAGACGGGTGGGTAGTTAGGATTCCGTACTAAAGCATGTTTAATCTTAAATGATTAAAAAGCGAGAGAAGAGGAGTTCAAAGACATAGCTATGCTGACTCACAACATCTCTCTTTGAAGGCGAGAGCGAGAAAATCTGAGGAAGAGGGCGAAAACACAAGCTTGGAAAGAGAGGGAACGCTCAAATAAAGCGTCTATGTGTATGAGAAATGAAGCAGAAAGCTAGAAAGCAATTGAAAAACAAATTAAGAAAACTGAGCTAGAGAAACAAAGACAGGAATTTGTTACTGATTCAAAAGGAGAAAAGTCAAATAAGTGTCCCGTACTCGTCTGTTTGGAGTCCGGGGCTGGCTAGAGGGCTGCCTCCAGTGGGGAAGGTAGCTGCTGGATGGCTCCTGTCTCTCTGAATGCTGCTGGCTGCTGTTGATTGCCTGTCAAAATCACAGAGATCAATGACTAATTAATACTCACGTCAATATAACATGTAATCTGATGTGGGCAATCAAATGTCAAAGATGGGGAATATGTATGATGACAGTTTTTGTTCAATATGTTAAGCTGAAAGTGTGCCCTGAATATGTCTGAGTGTGCCTACCTCTGTTTTGGCGGCTTGGAGACCTCTTCCAGTCTGCGGCAGGCCTCCTCCAGCTGTGCCAGGGTGTTAGGCGGGGGCAAGGGTGGCATGGCCGGGTCCTGGATGAATGGATGGCCTGGGTGGTGGCCACGGAGGTGAGCCCCACTGCCAATGCCACCACCACCCCAAGAGGAGTGAGTCCGACTGGACAGAGTCTTGGAGTCGAGTGGGTTGGACTTCTTTAGGCCTTGAGTGCTGTTAGGACAAAAAGGGTCAATATATAAGATGAGCCGGGAACTCAAGACACTAGTGTTCTCTGGTACAGATGATGATGAGACGGCTACTGACAGAAACTTACCTGTTTGGCTTGTGCTTGCCCTGCCTCTCACTCTCTAGGATCCACTGCCAAACATTCTGAGAGCGGTCGGTGGCATCTAGGGGAAGGCGCGGTGAAGACACGCCCTCATCGGTGGCCTTGACTGGCCGTCTGGACAAAGTGCTGCAGCGACTGGAGGAAGAAACAGATGCAAGTTGAGACCAGAGTAAGAGCAGCTTTATCACTGTAGGGCCAATGTACAATGCTGACTGACAACTGGTTTTAGTGCAGGTCAGATGTTACACTCACGCAGGGGTGAAGTCGGAATAATTGGCGCCCCCTGGAGGGCAGAGGCACTGCACACGCTGAGCCGCCTCGGCCTCGATCTGCTCCTTGGTCTTGGGCCCAGCGTGGTGATGGTGGATGTAGTGGTGGTGGATGTGCTTTGTGGATGGCCTGCCTGGCATCAGAACCTTAGCGGCCCCAGGATAAGCACCAAAGAAGGGCCCGTGGCCAGAGGACACCACTGCGCCCGTCCGATCCGGGGAGCTTGAGCGCGGTGAGTGCCGAATTACACCTGGTGACTGGCAGCCAGGTGTCTTCAGGACACGGGATAGGTGCTCGTCCAGGATAGCCTGGGGGTCTTCCTCGCATTGGCTGCCAGACGGGAGCAGAGGGTGATTCAAGGAGGTGCTGCTGGCAGGGTCGCTGCTCTCCTCCCTTTCCTCCTCCTGGACAGGGAAAGAAAAAAAATAAAAGAGTTATGGCAATTGACAATACATTCATACACAGTCACATGTGGGTAAGGCAGCAAACAGAGGAATTTATGTCTCAACTTACACCAACTTATATCTATCGTCCTCTGAAGTCAGTGAGAGCAAACGCCTGGATAACTTGATTTGAGTTTCCTTTTTGCCGCACTGTTATCTTCACTAACAGGCTTTGGGTGCACTTCATCTATAATGCAGAGTGTGCCTGTGCTTCACAAAGAGACTGGCACTACACATACTCAGCAAACGTGCCACTGGAGAGTAGCTAAGTGCTAACTATTTGAAGGAACTTCAAGTGTGCCTAGAAACATAAGTTTGAAAGTTCCTCCAGATGAAGTAGTGTAGGACAGCGAGGAAAAGGGAAGCAGTAGCTAAACCAAGACAGACTTTCAAATCCCTTGGTCTTTTCCCTGTTCTTCGACATGTTAAAGCTGGCATAAAGGCTTTTGTAGTGCAATATGGAAATCGTCCTGAGTTAACTTGGATGCAAGTTAGATTTTCCAAGTGACAGTCATGCTTAATGTTGGAAGTGTTTACAACAGGTTTGTGTGCATCCGTACCTCCTGAATCTGCTGGAGCCTCTCCTCCAAAGAGCTCATAGTGTCCTGCTCTCGCTTCAGCTTCTCCAGCCGGGCTATGAGCTGGGCAGCAAAGGCTGAGGGCTCAACGGGGGTCATCTCCTTAGGCAGCCGGTGTGTCCTCTGCAGGATAAACAACACAGGCGGAAGGACACTTTAGTGTGTGTGCGAGTGTAACTGCGTAGTGTTTCTGACGGATGCAATATGTTGCATTAATCCACTGCCCTTGCCCTAATCCTATCTTGTTCCAAAAAGCCTGCTACTATTCCAAAAGGCCTAATCCAGATGCCCTTGCCCTCGAGCTAACCTGAACCTTCTCCGCCACCCATCCCTCCCCAGATCTTCTCATGCCCAGTGCCCTTGGCAGTGCCAGGCTGCTGGGCGAGGGGGAGAGAAGGGGGTAGTGATGGCGGGGTAGCAGTTGGTCTCGCTCGGAGGGGAGGCCCCCTGCCTGCACCCTCTGTAGCCCGACCAAGCCATCAGCTAGGCAGCCTCTGAAGTCAGCACACTTCAAAGGGCCCTTGTCAAACATCAAACGCACAC
>NW_023339729.1:4482623-4487766 GCF_004916995.1 Morone saxatilis
CCCACCCTTCCCAAATCCTCCTCTTCTTGTTCTTTATCTGGGAAATGAGATTCAAATTTGCAGTGTGCCTTTTAACCACTGTAAAAGGACACACTAATCAAATTGTTCCCCGAATGAGAGAGGAAGAAGCTGCGTTTTTTATTAAAATCAGTTAGAGGTGGCGAGAGAGCTGGGGACAAGGACAGCCGAGATCTCTGTGTCAAAGACCTTGGTGAGAACTATTAAAAGAATATGACTTTGACACATGATGCTGTTCAAAAAAGACTCGATCTTCTGTATTCATCTAAACAAGTTCTGCAAGTGACATTTCAGAGTGACATTGTCAAGAAGAACAGATAATGGAGCCAAGCTGCCGATATCACCCGTGTTGCAGTAAGATTCTTGTAAGCGGGGCCTACTACCAAAATCAATGCTTCACAAACTGTACCCTTGAGACTACAAGCCATCATCCCTCAAGGCGCAGGAAGAAACACAGGAAACTCTTCAAAAGTAAAACTCAACAGCCCAGAGGAACTTGTGCGCTAACAAGCACCCAAAAGTTGCGCGGCAAAACATTATTCCCACACAAAGCTCGCCAACTTCCCAATCACTAACAATGTTTTTATCAATCCAAACTGTCCCCACCCTGGTGAACCATGTGACGGCTGGGTGCTTTGTCCACGTTGGGGAAGAGAAAACAGCCGTGGACTCTTTCATGGTTTCATGGGCCCTTACTTTATGGGGATCTCCTATTCAGTTGTGCAAGTCATTTTCAAAGCAGCCAGCCACCCTCTTATCCCCCTAAGCTCCCCTCACCTAACAATAGGCTGAAAGCGATTCAGTTAAGCCCTTTATACTCCATGCACTTTATTTTCTCACTGCCTTGCACTTCGAGCCTAACCACTCCTGCTATTGGCTCTGGAGGGTGGAGGAAAGAAGCTGTGGAGGGTTCGGGTGGGTGGAGGTGATTTTTTTGGGGGTGCCCTAGTCTGGCCAGGGGGAGTTCCTCATGCCTCGTCCCAAGGTCTAGAAATGAGTAACCCCTGTGAAAGCCTCACAGACACATGATCTCAGCACGCCGCAGAGGCCAGTGGCAGGAAACCGACCCACCATGTGAGTAAGCCTCCTTTCATTTGGTGCCAACATTTTTCAATGAGTTTGTCTTGAGGCCCGAATGGCCACTTCCCTCCCCCTCTCCTCCAGCTCTTCAAAGGGAAAAAGCGATTAGATAATATGAAAAAAACAAGTCTGTTGTGGCAGAAGGGTGGGTGGGATGGATACATTTCAACTTTGAGGAAAATGAGGCAACGCCCCCACCCACATCAAGACGTTCTCATTTTTTTCTCCCTTCTCTACAGCCTGTAACGCATCAGAATAAACTTCAAAAGGTCTTCAGACATAATGACTTTCCCAGAGTTATCTCCCCGGAGGCCACAGTAACAACTACACATTAATAGAGTTACCTGGAGTCAATCATAGACGATAATTAAAATACATTACAGACCATTATTTTGCAACAGTGCAGCCTGGCCCCAAGAAAAGCTGAGTCTGTTGAACGACAATGCCAAATATTTTGATTCTCACCCATAGACTTTTTCCTGGAAAGGTGTTGACTGAACTCTGGTCCAGGCACGTTTAGATACTATGGAAATACTAAAATTCACAGAGCTTTGGCCAGGATCAGCTGAATGGAAATGAGCCTTTTGAAGTTGCTACATTACCTCCAAAGCAAGGTGGACTGGAATGAAACTGACCTGCCAACTTTTTGATTTCAATAAAAACTAAATACACTTACACACTACTGTCCGTCATGGACATGGAATCGTCTGTCGTGGCATCACTGGAGATCTCGCTGTCATTGGCACTGGTGGCAGGGGCAAAAATGTAGCCAGAGTTGACAAAGTAGGGACTGGCAGGGTCTCCTCGACGGTGGGACCTGCAAAAGACCCAGGGAAACAGCCGAGTTTTAATGTGATATCTCTCTCAGTTGGGGTGTAAAGTGAAGACAGTGGAGAATAAAGTTTATTTGCTCTATGTTTCCTTTTGTTGTTCATTTGATCAGATTTTAAAAGCAAACGTGACAGCTTGGAGTTTGTTTTGGTGACGTTCTCTGCAGATTTATGTAATTAGAGTCACTATCATGAGACTTTGGGGCCTGAGGAATGTGACAACAGTATTAGAAATGGAGGTATGGGTTCTCTTTTTCTTTCACTCTCTTTCATGTCCCTCCTCCCTAACGTACAGGGGTTGTGTGTTTGGGGGGTGATGGTTGCAGTGAAGTGAGCAGCCTTGCTGTGTGTGAATGAACAACAGCATTTCCCTTCGTTTTCTCTCCTTTGCTATATCTCCACCCCTTTGTTTGGCCCAGGCCCACACTCCTGCACTTTTCCACTCTGAAACTCCACTCTCTCTTTCCTTCAAGTGTTTTCTCCTCCATGCTCTCCCACTTCTATCTCTCCCTCTTTCTATCATCCAGTCTGGGGCCCCTCCTTTACCCACTCTCCCCTGCTTTCCTTTCTAAAGTCTCCCTCTCTGTCTTTCTACTCTCTCCTGCTGTGTTGCATTCCTGTTTCAGTAGTGAAGGGGGTGGACAAGGAAGAGGGAGGGAAGAAGAGGAAGGGGGAACTTGAGCTTTAGAGAGGGAGGGAGAGAGGGAAAGGGGGAAGGAGGGCCCCTTTCTTTATGAGAATGCCTTCTGCCGGGAGTGCTGAGAGGAGAACCCCAGCATGACTAAAGCCGTAGGCCCCAAGCACAAACCTGACCTTTGGAAGGTCCGCGCAAAGAGTCAGGTATTTAGCACAGCTGGGCTCTCTGCCCCCCCTCCTTTCTCCATCTCTTTTCTTTCTTTCATGATCCCCCCCTTCCTGTCTTCCCCCCTTCCCCTCCTCTTGTCTCTCCCTGTCTCCCTCCAAAGCATGCTTAGTCTCTGTCAGACAGATTTTTTTTTTTTCAAAAAGGAGAGATAAAAGTGCTGGATAGAAAAGAAAGAGGAAGGAAAACACTGAGACGCACACACACAATCTGTGGCAAAGTGGGATCAGTGGTTGAGGCTGCGGAACTGAGCTAAGGATGTTTTGTTGTTGTGTTTTTCTATCACTTTGGAGTTGAGCATTGGAGGTTTCTCAAAAAGAGGGGAAAAAAGGAATCTGTGCAGTGGCAAAATTAGTTCCACATGTTTGAGATGGAAATTGGTTGACCTAAAGAGATGGTGAGGGGCAGGGGGAAAGGGGGAAAGGGGGAGAGAGCGGGTGACGGAAGGAAGAAAGAGAGGGCTCTCTCCCTCCCACTTTTCTTTTAGAAGAAAAACAAGAATGCAGGGGATCACACCAGGAAACCAGGAGATGCCCACATGTCAACAAACTCTGTGCTTATTGGTTCCTGACGCAACACGGCCAACTGTGCTATGATGTTATCTGACATCTGCTCACATGAAGGATAAAATCCTCAAGGGAATGTTTAAGTTGAGTTATTAGACTTAATCAATTAGTCGTTACACTGTTACAAAAAAAAATCATGCTGGAGACAGTTTTGAATTTCTAGTTTGTTTAGTTAACTTGACAGGGAAAGTACGGATTATCTATAAATTGCACTTCTCCTACAAAACCAAAGTAAAAAGACACTGTCAAACCTCTAAGTAACAATTGCGTCCAGATGTGAGGACAAAGTAGTTGAAAGTTGAAAAACTTTTGAAGTGCCCTTTGATGCAGGCTCATGCATAAAATCCAGTTTTTGAAAATGTTCCTGGCTTGAAAAGATTTCAGCTGTTGGACAATGTGTGGGACGAACTCTTAAGATAAAAGCCCAAATGCTTTCCACAAACAGTTCTGCTTTCATCTCTGACCAAGAGAACAATATCTCCGCTTGGCATAAGACTGACTGCACAAGTTCTTTTAACTCTGTATTAGCGTTTGGTTGGGTTAGGGAGATTTTGTGACAGTGTACAATCTAACTATAAGGCTTAGTGAGTAGGAAAAAAAGAGAAAATCCAGCATAACTTTACAATAGCATCATACTGTTTCATGTCGCTGTAACAGTCATGAGGCTTGGTGTCTGAATCCGTGCCTGAACCAGAGGAAGGGTTTCAAAGCACAGGAAACTTGAGCAAGCCAGCAGAGGGCTGCCTGCAAGACACCATTTACTTAAAAGGAAGGCTCAGATCCATTGATGTTTTGTACCCACCCCGCCCCTCCACCCCTCCAACCCCTTGACTAACTGCAAGGCAGGAGGGCACAAATATACAGGCATGTTCCTCTGAGAGCCTTTGATCAAGTGCCTTTATCTCTCTCTGAGGCATTTGTGAAATAACTGCCACACATTCACATTAGTTTTCACTAATGAAGGAATGGTGATCAGGAGGAGGGTGAGCAACACTAAAAAAAAAAAAAAAATAATCGACATGCACTCACTAAGATGTACTAAGAGGGGCATGCGTGCTCTAGGTGAGCTCTTACCTGCAACTGTTCTCCAGCACTTCAGCTGCTGTCCGGATGGTAGCAGTAGCCCTCAGGGTTTTCGCAGACAGTCCAACCACAGACCCTAATGCTTTTGCCTTCAGGTCGTTACAACTCCACTCCTCTTCCTCCATGAGAGGAGGAAGGTATCCGCACATCAGCTTGAGGCTGCCGAGACCGCCGTGGTTCATGTACGCCGCGTTCTCGCAGCCGGTGCGCACATATTCGAGGTATATGTCAGAGGTCAAAAACATCTGGTATGCATTCTCTTCCATGTTGGACTGAATTTCCGTCTGTGCCTGGTCAAACATGGCAGAGTCTATTTGTTGTTTCTTAATACTATCCCTTATGAAGGTCTTGGTGGCGGGTTTCAGCTGCTTGGCGACAATGCTGTTGTTCTCGATGTACCGCTTGAAAATAACTTTGGCAACTCGCAACGTTTTGGTATCCTTTAAGTCCATTTGCCTGAAGCCGTTGCAGGCGAACCAAAAGTCCAAAGTGTCCACGCAATTCTCCCGCTCCAAGAAGGTCCTGAAGAGGTGAGCGCCGTCTTGGTCGCCCAGGAGAAAATGCAGAGACTTTGTCCACCGGACTAGGGGCGAGTCCGGGGACGCGCTGCCCTCTGGCTCCCCGAGACCATCCTCGTTCCTCCGCGGTGTGGAGCCGGGAGGCGCGGCGGCAGCGGGGGTATCTTTAACCTTGCTCTGGGCTCT